>NW_026645809.1:0-109433 GCF_949987535.1 Balaenoptera acutorostrata | reverse complement strand
CGTAAAGGAATATTATTTGGGAGTCCAGCCATGGAGAAGAGTTTAGACACGAGGAGAAGATAAGGAACACAACCATTATCAAGAAATCACATTAGGATTCTCTTTTTAACCTGTTCCTTAAAACACTAGTGCTTAGGAAATCTATTGGAGGCAGAAGCCGTCAAGGGTAGCTTAGGGTTAGGGTTAGGGTTAGGGTGAGGGTTAGGGTACGGTTTAGGGTACGGGTTCAGGGAGGGGTTCGGGTAGAGCGTACGGTATGTGTTAGGGTAGGGTTAGAGTTAGTGTTAGGGTTAGGGCTCGGTTTAGGGTACGGGTTAGGATTAGGGTACGCGCTAGGGTTAGGGTAGGGGTTATGGTTAGGGTACGCGTTAGGGTGAGGGTAGTTATTAAACCTATCACACTCTCTAGATACCCCTTAGCACGTAAAGGAATATTATTTGGGGGTCCAGCCATGGAGAAGAGTTTAGACACGAGGAGAAGACAAGGAACACACCCATTATCAAGAAATCACATTAGGATTCTCTTTTTAACATGTTCCTTAAAACACTAGTGCTTAGGAAATCTATTGGAGGCAGAAGCCGTCAAGGGTAGCTTAGGGTTAGGGTTAGGGTTAGGGTGAGGGTTAGGGTACGGCTTAGGGTACGGGTTCGGGGAGGGTTTCGGGTAGGGCGTAGGGTATGGATTAGGGTTAGGGTTTGGGTTAGTATTAGGGTTAGGGCTCGGTTTAGTGTACGGGTTAGGATTAGGGTACGCATTAGGGTTAGGGCAGGGGTTAGGGTTAGGGTACGCGTTAGGGTGGGGGTAGTTATTAAACCTATCACACTCTCTAGATACCCCTTAGCACGTAAAGGAATATTATTTGGGGGTCCAGCCATGGAGAAGAGTTTAGACACGAGGAGAAGATAAGGAACACACCCATTATCAAGAAATCACATTAGGATTCTCTTTTTAACCTGTTCCTTAAAACACTAGTGCTTAGGAAATCTATTGGAGGCAGAAGCAGTCAAGGGTAGCTTAGGGTTAGGGTTAGGGTTAGGGTGAGGGTTAGGGTATGGCTTAGGGTATGGGTTCGGGGAGGGGTTCGGGTAGGGCGTAGGGTATGGGTTAGGGTTAGGGTTAGGGTTAGTGTTAGGGTTAGGGCTCGGTTTAGGGTACGGGTTAGGATTAGGGTACGCGTTAGGGTTAGGGTAGGGGTTAGGGTTAGGGTACGCGTTAGGGTGGGGGTAGTTATTAAACCTATCACACTCTCTAGATACCCCTTAGCACGTAAAGGAATATTATTTGGGGGTCCAGCCATGGAGAAGGGTTTAGACATTAGGAGAAGATAAGGAACACACCCATTATCATGAAATCACAATATGATTCTCTTTTTAAACTGTTCCTTAAAACACTAGTGGTTAGGAAATCTATTGGAGGCAGAAGCAGTCAAGGGTAGCTTAGGGTTAGGGTTAGGGTTAGGGTGAGGGTTAGGGTACGGCTTAGGGTACGGGTTCGGGCAGGGTTTCGGGTAGGGCGTAGGGTATGGGTTAGGGTTAGGGTTAGTGTTAGAGTTAGGGCTCGGTTTAGGGTACGGGTTAGGATTAGGGTACTCGTTAGGGTTAGGGTAGCGGTTAGGGTTAGGGTACGCGTTAGGGTGAGGGTAGTTATTAAACCTATCACACTCTCTAGATATCCCTTAGCACGTAAAGGAATATTATTTGGGGGTCCAGCCATGGAGAAGAGTTTAGACACTAGGAGAAGATAAGGAAAACACCCATTATCACGAAATCACATTAGGATTCTCTTTTTAACCTGTTCCTTAAAACACTAGTGCTTAGGAAATCTATTGGAGGCAGAAGCAGTCAAGGGTAGATTAGGGTTAGGGTTAGGGTTAGGGTGAGGGTTAGGGTACGGCTTAGGTTACGGGTTCGGGGAGGGGTTCGGGTAGGGCGTAGGGTATGGTTTAGGGTTAGGGTTAGGGCTAGTGTTAGGGTTAGGGCTCGGTTTAGGGTACGGGTTAGGATTAGGGTACACGTTAGGGTTCGGGTAGGGGTTAGGGTTAGGGTACGCGTTAGGGTGAGGGTAGTTATTAAACCTATCCCACTCTCTAGATACCCCTTAGAACGTAAAGGAATATTATTTGGGGGTCCAGCCATGGAGAAGAGTTTAGACACGAGGAGAAGATAAGGAACACACCCATTATCAAGAAATCACATTAGGATTCTCTTTTTAACCTGTTCCTTAAAACACTAGTGCTTAGGAAATCTATTGGAGGCAGAAGCCCTCAAGGGTAGCTTAGGGTTAGGGTTAGGGTTAGGGTGAGGGTTAGGGTACGGTTTAGGGTACGGGTTCAGGGAGGGGTTCGGGTAGGGCGTAGGGTATGGGTTAGGGTTAGGGTTAGAGTTAGTGTTAGGGTTAGGGCTCGGTTTAGGTTACGGGTTACGATTAGGGTACGCGCTAGGGTTAGGGTAGGGGTTAGGGTTAGGGTACGCGTTAGGGTGAGGGTAGTTATTAAACCTATCACACTCTCTAGATACCCCTTAGCACATAAAGGAATATTATTTGGGGGTCCAGCCATGGAGAAGAGTTTAGACACGAGGAGAAGATAAGGAACACACCCATTATCAAGAAATCACATTAGGATTCTCTTTTTAACATGTTCCTTAAAACACTAGTGCTTAGGAAATCTATTGGAGGCAGAAGCCGTCAAGGGTAGCTTAGGGTTAGGGTTAGGGTTAGGGTGAGGGTTAGGGTACGGCTTAGGGTACGGGTTCGGGGAGGGGTTCGGGTAGGGCGTAGGGTATGGGTTAGAGTTAGGGTTAGGGTTAGTGGTAGGGTTAGGGCTCGGTTTAGGGTACGGGTTAGGATTAGGGTACGCGTTAGTGTTAGGGTAGGGGTTAGGGTTAGGGTACGCTTTAGGGTGAGGGTAGTTATTAAACCTATCCCACTCTCTAGATACCCCTTAGCACGTAAAGGAATATTATTTGGGGGTCCAGCCATGGAGAAGGGTTTAGACACTAGGAGAAGGTAAGGAACCCACCCATTATCATGAAATCACAATATGATTCTCTTTTTAAACTGTTCCTTAAAACACTAGTGGTTAGGAAATCTATTGGAGGCAGAAGCAGTCAAGGGTAGCTTAGGGTTAGGGTTAGGGATAGGGTGAGGGTTAGGGTACGGCTTAGGGTACGGGTTCGGGGAGGGTTTCGGGTAGGGCGTAGGGTATGTGTTAGGGTTAGGGTTAGGGTTAGTGTTAGAGTTAGGGCTCGGTTTAGGGTACGGGTTAGGAGTAGGGTACTCGTTAGGGTTAAGGTAGCGGTTAGGGTTAGGGTACGCGTTAGGGTGAGGGTAGTTATTAAACCTATCACACTCTCTAGATACCCCTTAGCACGTAAAGGAATATTATTTGGGGGTCCAGCAATGGAGAAGAGTTTAGACACTAGGAGAAGATAAGGAACACACCCATTATCACGAAATCACATTAGGATTCTCTTTTTAACCTGTTCCTTAAAACACTAGTGCTTAGGAAATCTATTGGAGGCAGAAGCAGTCAAGGGTAGATTAGGGTTAGGGTTAGGGTTAGGGTGAGGGTTAGGGTACGGCTTAGGTTACGGGTTCGGGGAGGGGTTCGGGTAGGGCGTAGGGTATGTTTTAGGGTTAGGGTTAGGGCTAGTGTTAGGGTTAGGGCTCGGTTTAGGGTACGGGTTAGGATTAGGGTACACGTTAGGGTTCGGGTAGGGGTTAGGGTTAGGGTACGCGTCAGGGTGAGGGTAGTTATTAAACCTATCCCACTCTCTAGATACCCCTTAGCACGTAAAGGAATATTATTTGGGGGTCCAGCCATGGAGAAGAGTTTAGACACGAGGAGAAGATAAGGAACACACCCATTATCAAGAAATCACATTAGGATTCTCTTTTTAACATGTTCCTTAAAACACTAGTGCTTAGGAAATCTATTGGAGGCAGAAGCCGTCAAGGGTAGCTTAGGGTTAGGGTTAGGGTTAGGGTGAGGGTTAGGGTACGGCTTAGGGTACGGGTTCGGGGAGGGGTTCGGGTAGGGCGTAGGGTATGGGTTAGGGTTAGGGTTAGGGCTAGTGTTAGGATTAGGGCTCGGTTTAGGGTACGGGTTAGGATTAGGGTACACGTTAGGGTTAGGGTAGGGGTTAGGGTTAGGGTACGCGTTAGGGTGGGGGTAGTTATTAAACCTATCACACTCTCTAGATACCCCTTAGCACGTAAAGGAATATTATTTGGGGGTCCAGACATGGAGAAGAGTTTAGACACTAGGAGAAGATAAGGAACACACCCATTATCACGAAATCACATTAGGATTCTCTTTTTAACATGTTCCTTAAAACACTAGTGCTTAGGAAATCTATTGGAGGCACAAGCCGTCAAGGATAGCTTAGGGTTAGGGTTAGGGTTAGGGTGAGGGTTAGGGTACGGCTTAGGGTACGGGTTCGGGGAGGGGTTCGGGTAGGGCGTAGGGTATGGGTTAGGGTTAGGGTTAGGGCTAGTGTTAGGGTTAGGGCTCGGTTTAGGGTACAGGTTAGGATTAGGGTACGCGTTAGGGTTAGGGTAGGGGTTAGGGTTAGTGTACGCGTTCGGGTGAGGGTAGTTATTAAACCTATCCCACTCTCTAGATACCCCTTAGCACGTACAGGAATATTATTGGGGGTCCAGCCATGGAGAAGAGTTTAGACACTAGGAGAAGATAAGGAACACACCCATTATAACAAAATCACATTAGGATTCTCTTTTTAACCTGTTCCTTAAAACACTAGTGCTTAGGAAATCTATTGGAGGCAGAAGCAGTCAAGGGTAGCTTAGGGTTAGGGTTAGGGTTAGGGTGAGGGTTAGGGTATGGCTTAGGGTACGGGTTCGGGGAGGGGTTCGGGTAGGGCGTAGGGTATGGGTTAGGGTTAGTGTTAGGGTTAGTGTTAGGGTTAGGGCTCGGTTTAGGGTATGGGTTAGGATTAGGGTACGCGTTAGGGTTAGGGTAGGGGTTAGGGTTAGGGTACGCGTTAGGGTGGGGGGTAGTTATTAAACCTATCACACTCTCTAGATACCCCTTAGCACGTAAAGGAATATTATTTGGGGGTCCAGCCATGGAGAAGGGTTTAGACATTAGGAGAAGATAAGGAACACACCCATTATCATGAAATCACAATATGATTCTCTTTTTAAACTGTTCCTTAAAACACTTGTGGTTAGGAAATCTATTGGAGGCAGAAGCAGTCAAGGGTAGCTTAGGGTTAGGGTTAGGGTTAGGGTGAGGGTTAGGGTACGGCTTAGGGTACGGGTTCGGGCAGGGTTTCGGGTAGGGCTTAGGGTATGGGTTAGGGTTAGGGTTAGTGTTAGAGTTAGGGCTCGGTTTAGGGTACGGGTTAGGATTAGGGTACTCGTTAGGGTTAGGGTAGCGGTTAGGGTTAGGGTACGCGTTAGGGTGAGGGTAGTTATTAAACCTATCACACTCTCTAGATACCCCTTAGCACGTAAAGGAATATTATTTGGGGGTCCAGCCATGGAGAAGAGTTTAGACACTAGGAGAAGATAAGGAACACACCCATTATCACGAAATCACATTAGGATTCTCTTTTTAACCTGTTCCTTAAAACACTAGTGCTTAGGAAATCTATTGGAGGCAGAAGCAGTCAAGGGTAGATTAGGGTTAGGGTTAGGGTTAGGGTGAGGGTTAGGGTACGGCTTAGGGTACGGGTTCGGGGAGGGGTTCGGGTAGGGCGTAGGGTATGGTTTAGGGTTAGGGTTAGGGCTAGTGTTAGGGTTAGGGCTCGGTTTAGGGTACGGGTTAGGATTAGGGTTCACGTTAGGGTTCGGGTAGGGGTTAGGGTTAGGGTACGCGTTAGGGTGAGGGTAGTTATTAAACCTATCCCACTCTCTAGATACCCCTTAGCACGTAAAGGAATATTATTTGGGGGTCCAGCCATGGAGAAGAGTTTAGACACGAGGAGAAGATAAGGAACACACCCATTATCAAGAAATCACATTAGGATTCTCTTTTTAACCTGTTCCTTAAAACACTAGTGCTTAGGAAATCTATTGGAGGCAGAAGCCCTCAAGGGTAGCTTAGGGTTAGGGTGAGGGTTAGGGTACGGTTTAGGGTACGGTTTCAGGGAGGGGTTCGGGTAGGGCGTAGGGTATGGGTTAGGGTTAGGGTTAGAGTTAGTGTTAGGGTTAGGGCTCGGTTTAGGGTACGGGTTAGGATTAGGGTACGCGCTAGGGTTAGGGTAGGGGTTAGGGTTAGGGTACGCGTTAGGGTGAGGGTAGTTATTAAACCTATCACACTCTCTAGATACCCCTTAGCACATAAAGGAATATTATTTGGGGGTCCAGCCATGGAGAAGAGTTTAGACACGAGGAGAAGATAAGGAACACACCCATTATCAAGAAATCACATTAGGATTCTCTTTTTAACATGTTCCTTAAAACACTAGTGCTTAGGAAATCTATTGGAGGCAGAAGCCGTCAAGGGTAGCTTAGGGTTAGGGTTAGGGTTAGGGTGAGGGTTAGGGTACTTCTTAGGGTACGGGTTCGGGGAGGGGTTCGGGTAGGGCGTAGGGTATGGGTTAGGGTTAGGGTTAGGGCTAGTGTTAGGGTTAGGGCTCGGTTTAGGGTACAGGTTAGGATTAGGATACGCGTTAGGGTTAGGGTAGGGGTTAGGTTTAGTGTACGCGTTAGGGTGAGGGTAGTTATTAAACCTATCCCACTCTCTAGATACCCCTTAGCACGTACAGGAATATTATTGGGGGTCCAGCCATGGAGAAGAGTTTAGACACTAGGAGAAGATAAGGAACACACCCATTATCATGAAATCACAATATGATTCTCTTTTTAAACTGTTCCTTAAAACACTAGTGGTTAGGAAATCTATTGGAGGCAGAAGCAGTCAAGGGTAGCTTAGGGTTAGGGTTAGGGTTAGGGTGAGGGTTAGGGTACGGCTTAGGGTACGGGTTCGGGGAGGGTTTCGGGTAGGGCGTAGGGTATGTGTTAGGGTTAGGGTTAGGGTTAGTGTTAGAGTTAGGGCTCGGTTTAGGGTACGGGTTAGGATTAGGGTACTCGTTAGGGTTAAGGTAGCGGTTAGGGTTAGGGTACGCGTTAGGGTGAGGGTAGTTATTAAACCTATCACACTCTCTAGATACCTCTTAGCACGTAAAGGAATATTATTTGGGGGTCCCGCCATGGAGAAGAGTTTAGACACTAGGAGAAGATAAGGAACACACCCATTATCACGAAATCACATTAGGATTCTCTTTTTAACCTGTTCCTTAAAACACTAGTGCTTAGGAAATCTATTGGAGGCAGAAGCAGTCAAGGGTAGATTAGGGTTAGGGTTAGGGTTAGGGTGAGGGTTAGGGTACGGCTTAGGTTACGGATTCGGGGAGGGGTTCGGGTAGGGCGTAGGGTATGTTTTAGGGTTAGGGTTAGGGCTAGTGTTAGGGTTAGGGCTCGGTTTAGGGTACGGGTTAGGATTAGGGTACACGTTAGGGTTCGGGTAGGGGTTAGGGTTAGGGTACGCGTCAGGGTGAGGGTAGTTATTAAACCTATCCCACTCTCTAGATACCCCTTAGCACGTAAAGGAATATTATTTGGGGGTCCAGCCATGGAGAAGAGTTTAGACACGAGGAGAAGATAAGGAACACACCCATTATCAAGAAATCACATTAGGATTCTCTTTTTAACATGTTCCTTAAAACACTAGTGCTTAGGAAATCTATTGGAGGCAGAAGCCGTCAAGGGTAGCTTAGGGTTAGGGTTAGGGTTAGGGTGAGGGTTAGGGTACGGCTTAGGGTACGGGTTCGAGGAGGGGTTCGGGTAGGGCGTAGGGTATGTGTTAGGGTTACGGTTAGGGCTAGTGTTAGGGTTAGGGCTCGGTTTAGGGTACAGGTTAGGATTAGGGTACGCGTTAGGGTTAGGGTAGGGGTTAGGGTTAGTGTACGCGTTCGGGTGAGGGTAGTTATTAAACCTATCCCACTCTCTATATACCCCTTAGCACGTACAGGAATATTATTGGGGGTCCAGCCATGGAGAAGAGTTTAGACACTAGGAGAAGATAAGGAACACACCCATTATCACAAAATCACATTAGGATTCTCTTTTTAACCTGTTCCTTAAAACACTAGTGCTTAGGAAATCTATTGGAGGCAGAAGCAGTCAAGTGTAGCTTAGGGTTAGGGTTAGGGTTAGGGTGAGGGTTAGGGTATGGCTTAGGGTACGGGTTCGGGGAGGGGTTCGGGTAGGGCGTATGGTATGGGTTAGGGTTAGGGTTAGGGTTAGTGTTAGGGTTAGGGCTCGGTTTAGGATATGGGTTAGGATTAGGGTACGCGTTAGGGTTAGGGTAGGGGTTAGGGTTAGGGTACGCGTTAGGGTGGGGGTAGTTATTAAACCTATCACACTCTCTAGATACCCCTTAGCACGTAAAGGAATATTATTTGGGGGTCCAGCCATGGAGAAGGGTTTAGACACTAGGAGAAGGTAAGGAACACACCCATTATCATGAAATCACAATATGATTCTCTTTTTAAACTGTTCCTTAAAACACTAGTGGTTAGGAAATCTATTGGAGGCAGAAGCAGTCAAGGGTAGCTTAGGGTTAGGGTTAGGGATAGGGTGAGGGTTAGGGTACGGCTTAGGGTACGGGTTCGGGGAGGGTTTCGGGTAGGGCGTAGGGTATGTGTTAGGGTTAGGGTTAGGGTTAGTGTTAGAGTTATGGCTCGGTTTAGGGTACGGGTTAGGAGTAGGGTACTCGTTAGGGTTAAGGTAGCGGTTAGGGTTAGGGTACGCGTTAGGGTGAGGGTAGTTATTAAACCTATCACACTCTCTAGATACCCCTTAGCACGTAAAGGAATATTATTTGGGGGTCCAGCAATGGAGAAGAGTTTAGACACTAGGAGAAGATAAGGAACACACCCATTATCACGAAATCACATTAGGATTCTCTTTTTAACCTGTTCCTTAAAACACTAGTGCTTAGGAAATCTATTGGAGGCAGAAGCAGTCAAGGGTAGATTAGGGTTAGGGTTAGGGTTAGGGTGAGGGTTAGGGTACGGCTTAGGTTACGGGTTCGGGGAGGGGTTCGGGTAGGGCGTAGGGTATGTTTTAGGGTTAGGGTTAGGGCTAGTGTTAGGGTTAGGGCTCGGTTTAGGGTACGGGTTAGGATTAGGGTACACGTTAGGGTTCGGGTAGGGGTTAGGGTTAGGGTACGCGTCAGGGTGAGGGTAGTTATTAAACCTATCCCACTCTCTAGATACCCCTTAGCACGTAAAGGAATATTATTTGGGGGTCCAGCCATGGAGAAGAGTTTAGACACGAGGAGAAGATAAGGAACACACCCATTATCAAGAAATCACATTAGGATTCTCTTTTTAACATGTTCCTTAAAACACTAGTGCTTAGGAAATCTATTGGAGGCAGAAGCCGTCAAGGGTAGCTTAGGGTTAGGGTTAGGGTTAGGGTGAGGGTTAGGGTACGGCTTAGGGTACGGGTTCGGGGAGGGGTTCGGGTAGGGCGTAGGGTATGGGTTAGGGTTAGGGTTAGGGCTAGTGTTAGGATTAGGGCTCGGTTTAGGGTACGGGTTAGGATTAGGGTACACGTTAGGGTTAGGGTAGGGGTTAGGGTTAGGGTACGCGTTAGGGTGGGGGTAGTTATTAAACCTATCACACTCTCTAGATACCCCTTAGCACGTAAAGGAATATTATTTGGGGGTCCAGACATGGAGAAGAGTTTAGACACTAGGAGAAGATAAGGAACACACCCATTATCACGAAATCACATTAGGATTCTCTTTTTAACATGCTCCTTAAAACACTAGTGCTTAGGAAATCTATTGGAGGCACAAGCCGTCAAGGATAGCTTAGGGTTAGGGTTAGGGTTAGGGTGAGGGTTAGGGTACGGCTTAGGGTACGGGTTCGGGGAGGGGTTCGGGTAGGGCGTAGGGTATGGGTTAGGGTTAGGGTTAGGGCTAGTGTTAGGGTTAGGGCTCGGTTTAGGGTACAGGTTAGGATTAGGGTACGCGTTAGGGTTAGGGTAGGGGTTAGGGTTAGGGTACGCGTTAGGGTGGGGGGTAGTTATTAAACCTATCACACTCTCTAGATACCCCTTAGCACGTAAAGGAATATTATTTGGGGGTCCAGCCATGGAGAAGGGTTTAGACATTAGGAGAAGATAAGGAACACACCCATTATCATGAAATCACAATATGATTCTCTTTTTAAACTGTTCCTTAAAACACTTGTGGTTAGGAAATCTATTGGAGGCAGAAGCAGTCAAGGGTAGCTTAGGGTTAGGGTTAGGGTTAGGGTGAGGGTTAGGGTACGGCTTAGGGTACGGGTTCGGGCAGGGTTTCGGGTAGGGCTTAGGGTATGGGTTAGGGTTAGGGTTAGTGTTAGAGTTAGGGCTCGGTTTAGGGTACGGGTTAGGATTAGGGTACTCGTTAGGGTTAGGGTAGCGGTTAGGGTTAGGGTACGCGTTAGGGTGAGGGTAGTTATTAAACCTATCACACTCTCTAGATACCCCTTAGCACGTAAAGGAATATTATTTGGGGGTCCAGCCATGGAGAAGAGTTTAGACACTAGGAGAAGATAAGGAACACACCCATTATCACGAAATCACATTAGGATTCTCTTTTTAACCTGTTCCTTAAAACACTAGTGCTTAGGAAATCTATTGGAGGCAGAAGCAGTCAAGGGTAGATTAGGGTTAGGGTTAGGGTTAGGGTGAGGGTTAGGGTACGGCTTAGGGTACGGGTTCGGGGAGGGGTTCGGGTAGGGCGTAGGGTATGGTTTAGGGTTAGGGTTAGGGCTAGTGTTAGGGTTAGGGCTCGGTTTAGGGTACGGGTTAGGATTAGGGTTCACGTTAGGGTTCGGGTAGGGGTTAGGGTTAGGGTACGCGTTAGGGTGAGGGTAGTTATTAAACCTATCCCACTCTCTAGATACCCCTTAGCACGTAAAGGAATATTATTTGGGGGTCCAGCCATGGAGAAGAGTTTAGACACGAGGAGAAGATAAGGAACACACCCATTATCAAGAAATCACATTAGGATTCTCTTTTTAACCTGTTCCTTAAAACACTAGTGCTTAGGAAATCTATTGGAGGCAGAAGCCCTCAAGGGTAGCTTAGGGTTAGGGTGAGGGTTAGGGTACGGTTTAGGGTACGGGTTCAGGGAGGGGTTCGGGTAGGGCGTAGGGTATGGGTTAGGGTTAGGGTTAGAGTTAGTGTTAGGGTTAGGGCTCGGTTTAGGGTACGGGTTAGGATTAGGGTACGCGCTAGGGTTAGGGTAGGGGTTAGGGTTAGGGTACGCGTTAGGGTGAGGGTAGTTATTAAACCTATCACACTCTCTAGATACCCCTTAGCACATAAAGGAATATTATTTGGGGGTCCAGCCATGGAGAAGAGTTTAGACACGAGGAGAAGATAAGGAACACACCCATTATCAAGAAATCACATTAGGATTCTCTTTTTAACATGTTCCTTAAAACACTAGTGCTTAGGAAATCTATTGGAGGCAGAAGCCGTCAAGGGTAGCTTAGGGTTAGGGTTAGGGTTAGGGTGAGGGTTAGGGTACTTCTTAGGGTACGGGTTCGGGGAGGGGTTCGGGTAGGGCGTAGGGTATGGGTTAGGGTTAGGGTTAGGGCTAGTGTTAGGGTTAGGGCTCGGTTTAGGGTACAGGTTAGGATTAGGATACGCGTTAGGGTTAGGGTAGGGGTTAGGTTTAGTGTACGCGTTAGGGTGAGGGTAGTTATTAAACCTATCCCACTCTCTAGATACCCCTTAGCACGTACAGGAATATTATTGGGGGTCCAGCCATGGAGAAGAGTTTAGACACTAGGAGAAGATAAGGAACACACCCATTATCATGAAATCACAATATGATTCTCTTTTTAAACTGTTCCTTAAAACACTAGTGGTTAGGAAATCTATTGGAGGCAGAAGCAGTCAAGGGTAGCTTAGGGTTAGGGTTAGGGTTAGGGTGAGGGTTAGGGTACGGCTTAGGGTACGGGTTCGGGGAGGGTTTCGGGTAGGGCGTAGGGTATGTGTTAGGGTTAGGGTTAGGGTTAGTGTTAGAGTTAGGGCTCGGTTTAGGGTACGGGTTAGGATTAGGGTACTCGTTAGGGTTAAGGTAGCGGTTAGGGTTAGGGTACGCGTTAGGGTGAGGGTAGTTATTAAACCTATCACACTCTCTAGATACCTCTTAGCACGTAAAGGAATATTATTT
Organism: Balaenoptera acutorostrata; assembly: GCF_949987535.1. Lineage (NCBI taxonomy): Eukaryota > Metazoa > Chordata > Mammalia > Artiodactyla > Balaenopteridae > Balaenoptera > Balaenoptera acutorostrata. Next base: position 97,222 of record NW_026645809.1, on the reverse strand, counting down.
GGGGGTCCCGCCATGGAGAAGAGTTTAGACACTAGGAGAAGATAAGGAACACACCCATTATCACGAAATCACATTAGGATTCTCTTTTTAACCTGTTCCTTAAAACACTAGTGCTTAGGAAATCTATTGGAGGCAGAAGCAGTCAAGGGTAGATTAGGGTTAGGGTTAGGGTTAGGGTGAGGGTTAGGGTACGGCTTAGGTTACGGATTCGGGGAGGGCTTCGGGTAGGGCGTAGGGTATGTTTTAGGGTTAGGGTTAGGGCTAGTGTTAGGGTTAGGGCTCGGTTTAGGGTACGGGTTAGGATTAGGGTACACGTTAGGGTTCGGGTAGGGGTTAGGGTTAGGGTACGCGTCAGGGTGAGGGTAGTTATTAAACCTATCCCACTCTCTAGATACCCCTTAGCACGTAAAGGAATATTATTTGGGGGTCCAGCCATGGAGAAGAGTTTAGACACGAGGAGAAGATAAGGAACACACCCATTATCAAGAAATCACATTAGGATTCTCTTTTTAACATGTTCCTTAAAACACTAGTGCTTAGGAAATCTATTGGAGGCAGAAGCCGTCAAGGGTAGCTTAGGGTTAGGGTTAGGGTTAGGGTGAGGGTTAGGGTACGGCTTAGGGTACGGGTTCGAGGAGGGGTTCGGGTAGGGCGTAGGGTATGGGTTAGGGTTACGGTTAGGGCTAGTGTTAGGGTTAGGGCTCGGTTTAGGGTACAGGTTAGGATTAGGGTACGCGTTAGGGTTAGGGTAGGGTTTAGGGTTAGTGTACGCGTTCGGGTGAGGGTAGTTATTAAACCTATCCCACTCTCTATATACCCCTTAGCACGTACAGGAATATTATTGGGGGTCCAGCCATGGAGAAGAGTTTAGACACTAGGAGAAGATAAGGAACACACCCATTATCACAAAATCACATTAGGATTCTCTTTTTAACCTGTTCCTTAAAACACTAGTGCTTAGGAAATCTATTGGAGGCAGAAGCAGTCAAGTGTAGCTTAGGGTTAGGGTTAGGGTTAGGGTTAGGGTTAGGGTATGGCTTAGGGTACGGGTTCGGGGAGGGGTTCGGGGAGGGCGTATGGTATGGGTTAGGGTTAGGGTTAGGGTTAGTGTTAGGGTTAGGGCTCGGTTTAGGATATGGGTTAGGATTAGGGTACGCGTTAGGGTTAGGGTAGGGGTTAGGGTTAGGGTACGCGTTAGGGTGGGGGTAGTTATTAAACCTATCACACTCTCTAGATACCCCTTAGCACGTAAAGGAATATTATTTGGGGGTCCAGCCATGGAGAAGGGTTTAGACATTAGGAGAAGATAAGGAACACACCCATTATCATGAAATCACAATATGATTCTCTTTTTAAACTGTTCCTTAAAACACTAGTGGTTAGGAAATCTATTGGAGGCAGAAGCAGTCAAGTGTAGCTTAGGTTTAGGGTTAGGGTTAGGGTGAGGGTTAGGGTACGGCTTAGGGTACGGGTTCGGGCAGGGTTTCGGGTAGGGCGTAGGGTATGGGTTAGGGTTAGGGTTAGTGTTAGAGTTAGGGCTCGGTTTAGGGTACGGGTTAGGATTAGGGTACTCGTTAGGGTTAGGGTAGCGGTTAGGGTTAGTGTACGCGTTAGGGTGAGGGTAGTTATTAAACCTATCACACTCTCTAGATACCCCTTAGCACGTAAAGGAATATTATTTGGGGGTCCAGCCATGGAGAAGAGTTTAGACACTAGGAGAAGATAAGGAACACACCCATTATCATGAAATCACATTAGGATTCTCTTTTTAACCTTTTCCTTAAAACACTAGTGCTTAGGAAATCTATTGGAGGCAGAAGCAGTCAAGGGTAGATTAGGGTTAGGGTTAGGGTTAGGGTGAGGGTTAGGGTACGGCTTAGGTTACGGGTTCGGGGAGGGGTTCGGGTAGGTCGTAGGGTATGGGTTAGGGTTAGGGTTAGGGCTAGTGTTAGGGTTAGGGCTCGGTTTAGGGTACGGGTTAGGATTAGGGTACACGTTAGGGTTCGGGTAGGGGTTAGGGTTAGGGTACGCGTTAGGGTGAGGGTAGTTATTAAACCTATCCCACTCTCTAGATACCCCTTAGCACGTAAAGGAATATTATTTGGGGGTCCAGCCATGGAGAAGAGTTTAGACACGAGGAGAAGATAAGTAACACACCCATTATCAAGAAATCACATTAGGATTCTCTTTTTAACCTGTTCCTTAAAACACTAGTGCTTAGGAAATCTATTGGAGGCAGAAGCCCTCAAGGGTAGCTTAGGGTTAGGGTTAGGGTTAGGGTGAGGGTTAGGGTACGGTTTAGGGTACGGGTTCAGGGAGGGGTTCGGGTAGGGCGTAGGGTATGGGTTAGGGTTAGGGTTAGAGTTAGTGTTAGGGTTAGGGCTCGGTTTAGGGTACGGGTTAGGATTAGGGTACGCGCTAGGGTTAGGGTAGCGGTTAGGGTTAGTGTACGCGTTAGGGTGAGGGTAGTTATTAAACCTATCACACTCTCTAGATACACCTTAGCACATAAAGGAATATTATTTGGGGGTCCAGCCATGGAGAAGAGTTTAGACACGAGGAGAAGATAAGGAACACACCCATTATCAAGAAATCACATTAGGATTCTCTTTTTAACATGTTCCTTAAAACACTAGTGCTTAGGAAATCTATTGGAGGCAGAAGCCGTCAAGGGTAGCTTAGGGTTAGGGTTAGGGTTAGGGTGAGGGTTAGGGTACTTCTTAGGGTACGGGTTCGGGGAGGGGTTCGGGTAGGGCGTAGGGTATGGGTTAGGGTTAGGGTTAGGGCTAGTGTTAGGGTTAGGGCTCGGTTTAGGGTACAGGTTAGGATTAGGATACGCGTTAGGGTTAGGGTAGGGGTTAGGTTTAGTGTACGCGTTAGGGTGAGGGTAGTTATTAAACCTATCCCACTCTCTAGATACCCCTTAGCACGTACAGGAATATTATTGGGGGTCCAGCCATGGAGAAGAGTTTAGACACTAGGAGAAGATAAGGAAAACACCCATTATCACGAAATCACATTAGGATTCTCTTTTTAACCTGTTCCTTAAAACACTAGTGCTTAGGAAATCTATTGGAGGCAGAAGCAGTCAAGGGTAGCTTAGGGTTAGGGTTAGGGTTAGGGTGAGGGTTAGGGTACGGCTTAGGGTACGGGTTCGGGGAGGGGTTCGTGTAGGGCGTAGGGTATGGGTTAGGGTTAGGGTTAGAGTTAGTGTTAGGGTTAGGGCTCGGTTTAGGGTACGGGTTAGGATTAGGGTACGCGCTAGGGTTAGGGTAGGGGTTATGGTTAGGGTACGCGTTAGGGTGAGGGTAGTTATTAAACCTATCACACTCTCTAGATACCCCTTAGCACGTAAAGGAATATTATTTGGGGGTCCAGCCATGGAGAAGAGTTTAGACACTAGGAGAAGATAAGGAACACACCCATTATCACGAAATCACATTAGGATTCTCTTTTTAACCTGTTCCTTAAAACACTAGTGCTTAGGAAATCTATTGGAGGCAGAAGCAGTCAAGGGTAGCTTAGGGTTAGGGTAGGGTTAGGGTGAGGGTTAGGGTACGGCTTAGGGTACGGGTTCGGGGAGGGGTTCGGGTAGGGCGTAGGGTATGGGTTAGGGTTAGGGTTAGTGTTAGGGTTGGGGCTCGGTTTAGGGTACGGGTTATGATTAGGGTACGCGTTAGTGTTAGGGTAGGTGTTAGGGTTAGGGTACGCGATAGGGTGAGGTTAGTTATTAAACCTATCCCACTCTCTAGATACACCTTAGTACGTAAGGGAATATTATTTGGGGGTCCAGCCATGGAGAAGAGTTTAGACACTAGGAGAAGATAAGGAACACACCCATTATCAAGAAATCACATTAGGATTCTCTTTTTAACCTGTTCCTTAAAACACTAGTGCTTAGGAAATCTATTGGAGGCAGAAGCAGTCAAGGGTAGCTTAGGGTTAGGGTTAGGGTTAGGGTGAGGGTTAGGGTATGGCTTAGGGTACGGGTTCGGGGAGGGGTTCGGGTAGGGCGTAGGGTATGGGTTAGGGTTAGGGTTAGGGTTAGTGTTAGGGTTAGGGCTCGGTTTAGGGTACGGGTTAGGATTAGGGTACGCGTTAGTGATAGTGTAGGTGTTAGGGTTAGGGTACGCGAGAGGGTGGGGGTAGTTATTAAACCTATCACACTCTCTAGATACCCCTTAGCACGTAAAGGACTATTATTTGGGGGTCCAGCCATGGAGAAGAGTTTAGACACGAGGAGAAGATAAGGAACACACCCATTATCAAGAAATCACAATGTGATTCTCTTTTTAAACTGTTCCTTAAAACACTAGTGCTTAGGAAAACTATTGGAGGCAGAAGCAGTCAAGGGTAGCTTAGGGTTAGGGTTAGGGTTAGGGTGAGGGTTAGGGTACGGCTTAGGGTACGGGTTCGGGGAGGGGTTCGGGTAGGGCGTAGGGTATGGGTTAGGGTTAGGGTTAGGGCTAGTGTTAGGGTTAGGGCTCGGTTTAGGGTACGGGTTAGGATTAGGGTATGCGTTAGGGTTAGGGTAGGGGTTAGGGTTAGGATACGCGTTAGGGTGAGGGAAGTTATTAAACCTATCCCACTCTCTAGATACCCCTTAGCACGAAAAGGAATATTATTTGGGGGTCCAGCCATGGAGAAGAGTTTAGACACGAGAAGATAAGGAACACACCCATTATCAAGAAATCACATTAGGATTCTCTTTTTAACCTGTTCCTTAAATCACTAGTGCTTAGGAAATCTATTGGAGGCAGAAGCCGTCAAGGGTAGCTTACGTTTAGGGTTAGGGTTAGGGTGAGGGTTAGGGTACGGCTTAGGGTACGGGTTTGGGGAGGGGTTCGGGTAGGGCGTAGGGTATGGGTTAGAGTTAGGGTTAGGGTTAGTGTTAGGGTTAGGGCTCGGTTTAGGGTACGGGTTAGGATTAGGGTACGCGTTAGTGTTAGGGTAGGGGTTAGGGTTAGGGTACGCTTTAGGGTGAGGGTAGTTATTAAACCTATCCCACTCTCTAGATACCCCTTAGCACGTAAAGGAATATTATTTGGGGGTCCAGTCATGGAGCAGGGTTTAGACACTAGGAGAAGATAAGGAACACACCCATTATCAAGAAATCACATTAGGATTCTCTTTTTAACCTGTTCCTTAAAACACTAGTGCTTAGGAAATCTATTGGAGGCAGAAGCAGTCAAGGGTAGCTTAGGGTTAGGGTTAGGGTTAGGGTGAGGGTTAGGGTATGGCTTAGGGTACGGGTTCGGGGAGGGGTTCGGGTAGGGCGTAGGCTATGGGTTAGGGTTAGTGTTAGGGTTAGTGTTAGGGTTAGGGCTCGGTTTAGGGTACGGGTTAGGATTAGGGTACGCGTTAGGGTTAGGGCAGGGGTTAGGGTTAGGGTACGCGTTAGGGTGGGGGCAGTTATTAAACCTATCACACTCTCTAGATACCCCTTAGCACGTAAAGGAATATTATTTGGGGGTCCAGCCATGGAGAAGAGTTTAGACACGAGGAGAAGATAAGGAACACACCCATTATCAAGAAATCACATTAGGATTCTCTTTTTAACCTGTTCCTTAAAACACTAGTGCTTAGGAAATCTATTGGAGGCAGAAGCCGTCAAGGGTAGCTTAGGGTTAGGGTTAGGGTTAGGGTGAGGGTTAGGGTACGGCTTACGATACGGGTTCGGGGAGGGGTTCGGGTAGGGCGTAGGGTATGGGTTAGGGTTAGGGTTAGGGCTAGTGTTAGGGTTAGGGCTCGGTTTAGGGTACGGGTTAGGATTAGGGTATGCGTTAGGGTTAGGGTAGGGGTTAGGGTTAGGATACGCTTTAGGGTGAGGGTAGTTATTAAACCTATCCCACTCTCTAGATACCCCTTAGCACGTAAAGGAATATTATTTGGGGGTCCAGCCATGGAGAAGGGTTTAGACACTAGGAGAAGATAAGGAACACACCCATTATCAAGAAATCACAATATGATTCTCTTTTTAAGCTGTTCCTTAAAACACTAGTGCTTAGGAAATCTATTGGAGGCAGAAGCAGTCAAGGGTAGCTTAGGGTTAGGGTTAGGGTTAGGGTGAGGGTTAGGGTACGGCTTAGGGTACGGGTTCGGGGAGGGTTTCGGGTAGGGCGTAGGGTATGGGTTAGGTTTAGGGTTAGGGTTAGTGTTAGGGTTAGGGCTCGGTTTAGGGTACGGGTTAGGATTAGGGTACTCGTTAGGGTTAGGGTAGTGGTTAGGGTTAGGGTACGCGTTAGGGTGAGGGTAGTTATTAAACCTATCACACTCTCTAGATACCCCTTAGCACGTAAAGGAATATTATTTGGGGGTCCAGACATGGAGAAGAGTTTAGACACTAGGAGAAGATAAGGAACACACCCATTATCACGAAATCACATTAGGATTCTCTTTTTAACCTGTTCCTTAAAACACTAGTGCTTAGGAAATCTATTGGAGGCAGAAGCAGTCAAGGGTAGCTTAGGGTTAGGGTTAGGGTTAGGGTGAGGGTTAGGGTACGGCTTAGGGTACGGGTTCGGGGAGGGGTTCGGGTAGGGCGTAGGGTATGGGTTAGGGTTAGGGTTAGAGTTAGTGTTAGGGTTAGGGCTCGGTTTAGGGTACGGGTTAGGATTAGGGTACGCGCTAGGGTTAGGGTAGGGGTTATGGTTAGGGTACGCGTTAGGGTGAGGGTAGTTATTAAACCTATCACACTCTCTAGATACCCCTTAGCACGTAAAGGAATATTATTTGGGGGTCCAGCCATGGAGAAGGGTTTAGACACGAGGAGAAGATAAGGAACACACCCATTATCACGAAATCACATTAGGATTCTCTTTTTAACCTGTTCCTTAAAACACTAGTGCTTAGGAAATCTATTGGAGGCAGAAGCCGTCAAGGGTAGCTTAGGGTTAGGGTTAGGGTTAGGGTGAGGGTTAGGGTACGGCTTACGATACGGGTTCGGGGTGGGGTTCGGGTAGGGCGTAGGGTATGGGTTAGGGTTAGGTTTAGGGCTAGTGTTAGGGTTAGGGCTCGGTTTAGGGTACGGGTTAGGATTAGGGTATGCGTTAGGGTTAGGGTAGGGGTTAGGGTTAGGGTACGCGTTAGGGTGGGGGTAGTTATTAAACCTATCCCACTCTCTAGATACCTCTTAGCACGTAAAGGAATATTATTTGGGGGTCCAGCCATGGAGAAGAGTTTAGACACGAGGAGAAGATAAGGAACACACCCATTATCAAGAAATCACATTAGGATTCTCTTTTTAACCTGTTCCTTAAAACACTAGTGCTTAGGAAATCTATTGGAGGCAGAAGCAGTCAAGGGTAGCTTAGGGTTAGGGTTAGGGTTAGGGTGAGGGTTAGGGTACGGCTTAGGGCACGGGTTCGGGGAGGGGTTCGGGTAGGGCGTAGGCTATGGGTTAGGGTTAGTGTTAGGGTTAGTGTTAGGTTTAGGGCTCGGTTTAGGGTACGGGTTAGGATTAGGGTACGCGTTAGGGTTAGGGTAGGGGTTAGGGTTAGGGTATGCGATAGGGTGAGGTTAGTTATTAAACCTATCCCACTCTCTAGATACCCCTTAGCACGTAAAGGAATATTATTTGGGGGTCCAGCCATGGAGAAGAGTTTAGACACTAGGAGAAGATAAGGAACACACCCATTATCAAGAAATCACATTAGGATTCTCTTTTTAACCTGTTCCTTAAAACACTACTGCTTAGGAAATCTATTGGAGGCAGAAGCCGTCAAGGGTAGCTTAGGGTTAGGGTTAGGGTTAGGGTGAGGGTTAGGGTACGGCTTACGATACGGGTTCGGGGAGGGGTTCGGGTAGGGCGTAGGGTATGGGTTAGGGTTAGGGTTAGGGCTAGTGTTAGGGTTAGGGCTCGGTTTAGGGTACGGGTTAGGATTAGGGTATGCGTTAGGGTTAGGGTAGGGGTTAGGGTTAGGATACGCTTTAGGGTGAGGGTAGTTATTAAACCTATCCCACTCTCTAGATACCCTTTAGCACGTAAAGGAATATTATTTGGGGGTCCAGCCATGGAGAAGGGTTTAGACACTAGGAGAAGATAAGGAACACACCCATTATCAAGAAATCACAATATGATTCTCTTTTTAAGCTGTTCCTTAAAACACTAGTGCTTAGGAAATCTATTGGAGGCAGAAGCAGTCAAGGGTAGCTTAGGGTTAGGGTTAGGGTTAGGGTGAGGGTTAGGGTACGGCTTAGGGTACGGGTTCGGGGAGGGTTTCGGGTAGGGCGTAGGGTATGGGTTAGGTTTAGGGTTAGGGTTAGTGTTAGGGTTAGGGCTCGGTTTAGGGTACGGGTTAGGATTAGGGTACTCGTTAGGGTTAGGGTAGTGGTTAGGGTTAGGGTACGCGTTAGGGTGAGGGTAGTTATTAAACCTATCACACTCTCTAGTTACCCCTTAGCACGTAAAGGAATATTATTTGGGGGTCCAGACATGGAGAAGAGTTTAGACACTAGGAGAAGATAAGGAACACACCCATTATCACGAAATCACATTAGGATTCTCTTTTTAACCTGTTCCTTAAAACACTAGTGCTTAGGAAATCTATTGGAGGCAGAAGCAGTCAAGGGTAGCTTAGGGTTAGGGTTAGGGTTAGGGTGAGGGTTAGGGTACGGCTTAGGGTACGGGTTCGGGGAGGGGTTCGGGTAGGGCGTAGGGTATGGGTTAGGGTTAGGGTTAGAGTTAGTGTTAGGGTTAGGGCTCGGTTTAGGGTACGGGTTAGGATTAGGGTACGCGCTAGGGTTAGGGTAGGGGTTATGGTTAGGGTACGCGTTAGGGTGAGGGTAGTTATTAAACCTATCACACTCTCTAGATACCCCTTAGCACGTAAAGGAATATTATTTGGGGGTCCAGCCATGGAGAAGGGTTTAGACACGAGGAGAAGATAAGGAACACACCCATTATCACGAAATCACATTAGGATTCTCTTTTTAACCTGTTCCTTAAAACACTAGTGCTTAGGAAATCTATTGGAGGCAGAAGCCGTCAAGGGTAGCTTAGGGTTAGGGTTAGGGTTAGGGTGAGGGTTAGGGTACGGCTTACGATACGGGTTCGGGGTGGGGTTCGGGTAGGGCGTAGGGTATGGGTTAGGGTTAGGTTTAGGGCTAGTGTTAGGGTTAGGGCTCGGTTTAGGGTACGGGTTAGGATTAGGGTATGCGTTAGGGTTAGGGTAGGGGTTAGGGTTAGGGTACGCGTTAGGGTGGGGGTAGTTATTAAACCTATCCCACTCTCTAGTTACCTCTTAGCAAGTAAAGGAATATTATTTGGGGGTCCCGCCATGGAGAAGAGTTTAGACACTAGGAGAAGATAAGGAACACACCCATTATCACGAAATCACATTAGGATTCTCTTTTTAACCTGTTCCTTAAAACACTAGTGCTTAGGAAATCTATTGGAGGCAGAAGCAGTCAAGGGTAGATTAGGGTTAGGGTTAGGGTTAGGGTGAGGGTTAGGGTACGGCTTAGGTTACGGATTCGGGGAGGGGTTCGGGTAGGGCGTAGGGTATGTTTTAGGGTTAGGGTTAGGGCTAGTGTTAGGGTTAGGGCTCGGTTTAGGGTACGGGTTAGGATTAGGGTACACGTTAGGGTTCGGGTAGGGGTTAGGGTTAGGGTACGCGTCAGGGTGAGGGTAGTTATTAAACCTATCCCACTCTCTAGATACCCCTTAGCACGTAAAGGAATATTATTTGGGGGTCCAGCCATGGAGAAGAGTTTAGACACGAGGAGAAGATAAGGAACACACCCATTATCAAGAAATCACATTAGGATTCTCTTTTTAACATGTTCCTTAAAACACTAGTGCTTAGGAAATCTATTGGAGGCAGAAGCCGTCAAGGGTAGCTTAGGGTTAGGGTTAGGGTTAGGGTGAGGGTTAGGGTACGGCTTAGGGTACGGGTTCGAGGAGGGGTTCGGGTAGGGCGTAGGGTATGGGTTAGGGTTACGGTTAGGGCTAGTGTTAGGGTTAGGGCTCGGTTTAGGGTACAGGTTAGGATTAGGGTACGCGTTAGGGTTAGGGTAGGGGTTAGGGTTAGTGTACGCGTTCGGGTGAGGGTAGTTATTAAACCTATCCCACTCTCTATATACCCCTTAGCACGTACAGGAATATTATTGGGGGTCCAGCCATGGAGAAGAGTTTAGACACTAGGAGAAGATAAGGAACACACCCATTATCACAAAATCACATTAGGATTCTCTTTTTAACCTGTTCCTTAAAACACTAGTGCTTAGGAAATCTATTGGAGGCAGAAGCAGTCAAGTGTAGCTTAGGGTTAGGGTTAGGGTTAGGGTGAGGGTTAGGGTATGGCTTAGGGTACGGGTTCGGGGTGGGGTTCGGGTAGGGCGTAGGGTATGGTTTAGGGTTAGGGTTAGGGCTAGTGTTAGGGTTAGGGCTCGGTTTAGGGTACGGGTTAGGAGTAGGGTACTCGTTAGGGTTAAGGTAGCGGTTAGGGTTAGGGTACGCGTTAGGGTGAGGGTAGTTATTAAACCTATCACACTCTCTAGATACCCCTTAGCACGTAAAGGAATATTATTTGGGGGTCCAGCAATGGAGAAGAGTTTAGACACTAGGAGAAGATAAGGAACACACCCATTATCACGAAATCACATTAGGATTCTCTTTTTAACCTGTTCCTTAAAACACTAGTGCTTAGGAAATCTATTGGAGGCAGAAGCAGTCAAGGGTAGATTAGGGTTAGGGTTAGGGTTAGGGTGAGGGTTAGGGTACGGCTTAGGTTACGGGTTCGGGGAGGGGTTCGGGTAGGGCGTAGGGTATGTTTTAGGGTTAGGGTTAGGGCTAGTGTTAGGGTTAGGGCTCGGTTTAGGGTACGGGTTAGGATTAGGGTACACGTTAGGGTTCGGGTAGGGGTTAGGGTTAGGGTACGCGTCAGGGTGAGGGTAGTTATTAAACCTATCCCACTCTCTAGATACCCCTTAGCACGTAAAGGAATATTATTTGGGGGTCCAGCCATGGAGAAGAGTTTAGACACGAGGAGAAGATAAGGAACACACCCATTATCAAGAAATCACATTAGGATTCTCTTTTTAACATGTTCCTTAAAACACTAGTGCTTAGGAAATCTATTGGAGGCAGAAGCCGTCAAGGGTAGCTTAGGGTTAGGGTTAGGGTTAGGGTGAGGGTTAGGGTACGGCTTAGGGTACGGGTTCGGGGAGGGGTTCGGGTAGGGCGTAGGGTATGGGTTAGGGTTAGGGTTAGGGCTAGTGTTAGGATTAGGGCTCGGTTTAGGGTACGGGTTAGGATTAGGGTACACGTTAGGGTTAGGGTAGGGGTTAGGGTTAGGGTACGCGTTAGGGTGGGGGTAGTTATTAAACCTATCACACTCTCTAGATACCCCTTAGCACGTAAAGGAATATTATTTGGGGGTCCAGACATGGAGAAGAGTTTAGACACTAGGAGAAGATAAGGAACACACCCATTATCACGAAATCACATTAGGATTCTCTTTTTAACATGTTCCTTAAAACACTAGTGCTTAGGAAATCTATTGGAGGCACAAGCCGTCAAGGATAGCTTAGGGTTAGGGTTAGGGTTAGGGTGAGGGTTAGGGTACGGCTTAGGGTACGGGTTCGGGGAGGGGTTCGGGTAGGGCGTAGGGTATGGGTTAAGGTTAGGGTTAGGGCTAGTGTTAGGGTTAGGGCTCGGTTTAGGGTACAGGTTAGGATTAGGGTACGCGTTAGGGTTAGGGTAGGGGTTAGGGTTAGTGTACGCGTTCGGGTGAGGGTAGTTATTAAACCTATCCCACTCTCTAGATACCCCTTAGCACGTACAGGAATATTATTGGGGGTCCAGCCATGGAGAAGAGTTTAGACACTAGGAGAAGATAAGGAACACACCCATTATAACAAAATCACATTAGGATTCTCTTTTTAACCTGTTCCTTAAAACACTAGTGCTTAGGAAATCTATTGGAGGCAGAAGCAGTCAAGGGTAGCTTAGGGTTAGGGTTAGGGTTAGGGTGAGGGTTAGGGTATGGCTTAGGGTACGGGTTCGGGGAGGGGTTCGGGTAGGGCGTAGGGTATGGGTTAGGGTTAGTGTTAGGGTTAGTGTTAGGGTTAGGGCTCGGTTTAGGGTATGGGTTAGGATTAGGGTACGCGTTAGGGTTAGGGTAGGGGTTAGGGTTAGGGTACGCGTTAGGGTGGGGGGTAGTTATTAAACCTATCACACTCTCTAGATACCCCTTAGCACGTAAAGGAATATTATTTGGGGGTCCAGCCATGGAGAAGGGTTTAGACATTAGGAGAAGATAAGGAACACACCCATTATCATGAAATCACAATATGATTCTCTTTTTAAACTGTTCCTTAAAACACTTGTGGTTAGGAAATCTATTGGAGGCAGAAGCAGTCAAGGGTAGCTTAGGGTTAGGGTTAGGGTTAGGGTGAGGGTTAGGGTACGGCTTAGGGTACGGGTTCGGGCAGGGTTTCGGGTAGGGCTTAGGGTATGGGTTAGGGTTAGGGTTAGTGTTAGAGTTAGGGCTCGGTTTAGGGTACGGGTTAGGATTAGGGTACTCGTTAGGGTTAGGGTAGCGGTTAGGGTTAGGGTACGCGTTAGGGTGAGGGTAGTTATTAAACCTATCACACTCTCTAGATACCCCTTAGCACGTAAAGGAATATTATTTGGGGGTCCAGCCATGGAGAAGAGTTTAGACACTAGGAGAAGATAAGGAACACACCCATTATCACGAAATCACATTAGGATTCTCTTTTTAACCTGTTCCTTAAAACACTAGTGCTTAGGAAATCTATTGGAGGCAGAAGCAGTCAAGGGTAGCTTAGGGTTAGGGTTAGGGTTAGGGTGAGGGTTAGGGTACGGCTTAGGGTACGGGTTCGGGGAGGGGTTCGGGTAGAGCGTAGGGTATGGGTTAGGGTTAGGGTTAGGGCTAGTGTTAGGTTTAGGGCTCGGTTTAGGGTACGGGTTAGGATTAGGGTACGCGTTAGGGTTAGGGTAGGGGTTAGGGTTAGGGTACGCGTTAGGGTGAGGGTAGTTATTAAACCTATCCCACTCTCTAGATACCCCTTAGCACGTAAAGGAATATTATTTGGGGGTCCAGCCATGGAGAAGAGTTTAGACACGAGGAGAAGATTAGGAACACACCCATTATCACGAAATCACATTAGGATTCTCTTTTTAACCTGTTCCTTAAAACACTAGTGCTTAGGAAATCTATTGGAGGCAGAAGCAGTCAAGGGTAGCTTAGGGTTAGGGTTAGGGTTACGGTGAGGGTTAGGGCACGGCTTAGGGTACGGGTTCGGGGAGGGGTTCGGGTAGAGCGTAGGGTATGGGTTAGGGTTAGGGTTAGGGCTAGTGTTAGGTTTAGGGCTCGGTTTAGGGTACGGGTTAGGATTAGGGTACGCGTTAGGGTTAGGGTAGGGGTTAGGGTTAGGGTACGCTTTAGGGTGAGGGTAGTTATTAAACCTATCCTACTCTCTAGATACCCCTTAGCACTTAAAGGAATATTATTTGGGGGTCCAGCTATGGAGAAGAGTTTAGACACGAGGAGAAGATAAGGAACACACCCATTATCAAGAAATCACATTAGGATTCTCTTTTTAACCTGTTCCTTAAAACACTAGTGCTTAGGAAATCTATTGGAGGCAGAAGCCCTCAAGGGTAGCTTAGGGTTAGGGTGAGGGTTAGGGTACGGTTTAGGGTACGGGTTCAGGGAGGGGTTCGGGTAGGGCGTAGGGTATGGGTTAGGGTTAGGGTTAGAGTTAGTGTTAGGGTTAGGGCTCGGTTTAGGGTACGGGTTAGGATAAGGGTACGCGCTAGGGTTAGGGTAGGGGTTAGGGTTAGGGTACGCGTTAGGGTGAGGGTAGTTATTAAACCTATCACACTCTCTAGATACCCCTTAGCACATAAAGGAATATTATTTGGGGGTCCAGCCATGGAGAAGAGTTTAGACACGAGGAGAAGATAAGGAACACACCCATTATCAAGAAATCACATTAGGATTCTCTTTTTAACATGTTCCTTAAAACACTAGTGCTTAGGAAATCTATTGGAGGCAGAAGCCGTCAAGGGTAGCTTAGGGTTAGGGTTAGGGTTAGGGTGAGGGTTAGGGTACTTCTTAGGGTACGGGTTCGGGGAGGGGTTCGGGTAGGGCGTAGGGTATGGGTTAGGGTTAGGGTTAGGGCTAGTGTTAGGGTTAGGGCTCGGTTTAGGGTACAGGTTAGGATTAGGATACGCGTTAGGGTTAGGGTAGGGGTTAGGTTTAGTGTACGCGTTAGGGTGAGGGTAGTTATTAAACCTATCCCACTCTCTAGATACCCCTTAGCACGTACAGGAATATTATTGGGGGTCCAGCCATGGAGAAGAGTTTAGACACTAGGAGAAGATAAGGAACACACCCATTATCATGAAATCACAATATGATTCTCTTTTTAAACTGTTCCTTAAAACACTAGTGGTTAGGAAATCTATTGGAGGCAGAAGCAGTCAAGGGTAGCTTAGGGTTAGGGTTAGGGTTAGGGTGAGGGTTAGGGTACGGCTTAGGGTACGGGTTCGGGGAGGGTTTCGGGTAGGGCGTAGGGTATGTGTTAGGGTTAGGGTTAGGGTTAGTGTTAGAGTTAGGGCTCGGTTTAGGGTACGGGTTAGGATTAGGGTACTCGTTAGGGTTAAGGTAGCGGTTAGGGTTAGGGTACGCGTTAGGGTGAGGGTAGTTATTAAACCTATCACACTCTCTAGATACCTCTTAGCACGTAAAGGAATATTATTTGGGGGTCCCGCCATGGAGAAGAGTTTAGACACTAGGAGAAGATAAGGAACACACCCATTATCACGAAATCACATTAGGATTCTCTTTTTAACCTGTTCCTTAAAACACTAGTGCTTAGGAAATCTATTGGAGGCAGAAGCAGTCAAGGGTAGATTAGGGTTAGGGTTAGGGTTAGGGTGAGGGTTAGGGTACGGCTTAGGTTACGGATTCGGGGAGGGGTTCGGGTAGGGCGTAGGGTATGTTTTAGGGTTAGGGTTAGGGCTAGTGTTAGGGTTAGGGCTCGGTTTAGGGTACGGGTTAGGATTAGGGTACACGTTAGGGTTCGGGTAGGGGTTAGGGTTAGGGTACGCGTCAGGGTGAGGGTAGTTATTAAACCTATCCCACTCTCTAGATACCCCTTAGCACGTAAAGGAATATTATTTGGGGGTCCAGCCATGGAGAAGAGTTTAGACACGAGGAGAAGATAAGGAACACACCCATTATCAAGAAATCACATTAGGATTCTCTTTTTAACATGTTCCTTAAAACACTAGTGCTTAGGAAATCTATTGGAGGCAGAAGCCGTCAAGGGTAGCTTAGGGTTAGGGTTAGGGTTAGGGTGAGGGTTAGGGTACGGCTTAGGGTACGGGTTCGAGGAGGGGTTCGGGTAGGGCGTAGGGTATGGGTTAGGGTTACGGTTAGGGCTAGTGTTAGGGTTAGGGCTCGGTTTAGGGTACAGGTTAGGATTAGGGTACGCGTTAGGGTTAGGGTAGGGGTTAGGGTTAGTGTACGCGTTCGGGTGAGGGTAGTTATTAAACCTATCCCACTCTCTATATACCCCTTAGCACGTACAGGAATATTATTGGGGGTCCAGCCATGGAGAAGAGTTTAGACACTAGGAGAAGATAAGGAACACACCCATTATCACAAAATCACATTAGGATTCTCTTTTTAACCTGTTCCTTAAAACACTAGTGCTTAGGAAATCTATTGGAGGCAGAAGCAGTCAAGTGTAGCTTAGGGTTAGGGTTAGGGTTAGGGTGAGGGTTAGGGTATGGCTTAGGGTACGGGTTCGGGGAGGGGTTCGGGGAGGGCGTATGGTATGGGTTAGGGTTAGGGTTAGGGTTAGTGTTAGGGTTAGGGCTCGGTTTAGGATATGGGTTAGGATTAGGGTACGTGTTAGGGTTAGGGTAGGGGTTAGGGTTAGGGTACGCGTTAGGGTGGGGGTAGTTATTAAACCTATCACACTCTCTAGATACCCCTTAGCACGTAAAGGAATATTATTTGGGGGTCCAGCCATGGAGAAGGGTTTAGACATTAGGAGAAGATAAGGAACACACCCATTATCATGAAATCACAATATGATTCTCTTTTTAAACTGTTCCTTAAAACACTAGTGGTTAGGAAATCTATTGGAGGCAGAAGCAGTCAAGTGTAGCTTAGGTTTAGGGTTAGGGTTAGGGTGAGGGTTAGGGTACGGCTTAGGGTACGGGTTCGGGCAGGGTTTCGGGTAGGGCGTAGGGTATGGGTTAGGGTTAGGGTTAGTGTTAGAGTTAGGGCTCGGTTTAGGGTACAGGTTAGGATTAGGATACGCGTTAGGGTTAGGGTAGGGGTTAGGTTTAGTGTACGCGTTAGGGTGAGGGTAGTTATTAAACCTATCCCACTCTCTAGATACCCCTTAGCACGTACAGGAATATTATTGGGGGTCCAGCCATGGAGAAGAGTTTAGACACTAGGAGAAGATAAGGAAAACACCCATTATCACGAAATCACATTAGGATTCTCTTTTTAACCTGTTCCTTAAAACACTAGTGCTTAGGAAATCTATTGGAGGCAGAAGCAGTCAAGGGTAGCTTAGGGTTAGGGTTAGGGTTAGGGTGAGGGTTAGGGTACGGCTTAGGGTACGGGTTCGGGGAGGGGTTCGTGTAGGGCGTAGGGTATGGGTTAGGGTTAGGGTTAGAGTTAGTGTTAGGGTTAGGGCTCGGTTTAGGGTACGGGTTAGGATTAGGGTACGCGCTAGGGTTAGGGTAGGGGTTATGGTTAGGGTACGCGTTAGGGTGAGGGTAGTTATTAAACCTATCACACTCTCTAGATACCCCTTAGCACGTAAAGGAATATTATTTGGGGGTCCAGCCATGGAGAAGAGTTTAGACACTAGGAGAAGATAAGGAACACACCCATTATCACGAAATCACATTAGGATTCTCTTTTTAACCTGTTCCTTAAAACACTAGTGCTTAGGAAATCTATTGGAGGCAGAAACAGTCAAGGGTAGCTTAGGGTTAGGGTTAGGGTTAGGGTGAGGGTTAGGGTACGGCTTAGGGTACGGGTTCGGGGAGGGGTTCGGGTAGGGCGTAGGGTATGGGTTAGGGTTAGGGTTAGTGTTAGGGTTGGGGCTCGGTTTAGGGTACGGGTTATGATTAGGGTACGCGTTAGTGTTAGGGTAGGTGTTAGGGTTAGGGTACGCGATAGGGTGAGGTTAGTTATTAAACCTATCCCACTCTCTAGATACCCCTTAGTACGTAAGGGAATATTATTTGGGGGTCCAGCCATGGAGAAGAGTTTAGACACTAGGAGAAGATAAGGAACACACCCATTATCAAGAAATCACATTAGGATTCTCTTTTTAACCTGTTCCTTAAAACACTAGTGCTTAGGAAATCTATTGGAGGCAGAAGCAGTCAAGGGTAGCTTAGGGTTAGGGTTAGGGTTAGGGTGAGGGTTAGGGTATGGCTTAGGGTACGGGTTCGGGGAGGGGTTCGGGTAGGGCGTAGGGTATGGGTTAGGGTTAGGGTTAGGGTTAGTGTTAGGGTTAGGGCTCGGTTTAGGGTACGGGTTAGGATTAGGGTACGCGTTAGTGATAGTGTAGGTGTTAGGGTTAGGGTACGCGAGAGGGTGGGGGTAGTTATTAAACCTATCACACTCTCTAGATACCCCTTAGCACGTAAAGGACTATTATTTGGGGGTCCAGCCATGGAGAAGAGTTTAGACACGAGGAGAAGATAAGGAACACACCCATTATCAAGAAATCACAATGTGATTCTCTTTTTAAACTGTTCCTTAAAACACTAGTGCTTAGGAAAACTATTGGAGGCAGAAGCAGTCAAGGGTAGCTTAGGGTTAGGGTTAGGGTTAGGGTGAGGGTTAGGGTACGGCTTAGGGTACGGGTTCGGGGAGGGGTTCGGGTAGGGCGTAGGGTATGGGTTAGGGTTAGGGTTAGGGCTAGTGTTAGGGTTAGGGCTCGGTTTAGGGTACGGGTTAGGATTAGGGTATGCGTTAGGGTTAGGGTAGGGGTTAGGGTTAGGATACGCGTTAGGGTGAGGGAAGTTATTAAACCTATCCCACTCTCTAGATACCCCTTAGCACGAAAAGGAATATTATTTGGGGGTCCAGCCATGGAGAAGAGTTTAGACACGAGAAGATAAGGAACACACCCATTATCAAGAAATCACATTAGGATTCTCTTTTTAACCTGTTCCTTAAATCACTAGTGCTTAGGAAATCTATTGGAGGCAGAAGCCGTCAAGGGTAGCTTACGTTTAGGGTTAGGGTTAGGGTGAGGGTTAGGGTACGGCTTAGGGTACGGGTTTGGGGAGGGGTTCGGGTAGGGCGTAGGGTATGGGTTAGAGTTAGGGTTAGGGTTAGTGTTAGGGTTAGGGCTCGGTTTAGCGTACGGGTTAGGATTAGGGTACGCGTTAGTGTTAGGGTAGGGGTTAGGGTTAGGGTACGCTTTAGGGTGAAGGTAGTTATTAAACCTATCCCACTCTCTAGATACCCCTTAGCACGTAAAGGAATATTATTTGGGGGTCCAGTCATGGAGCAGGGTTTAGACACTAGGAGAAGATAAGGAACACACCCATTATCAAGAAATCACATTAGGATTCTCTTTTTAACCTGTTCCTTAAAACACTAGTGCTTAGGAAATCTATTGGAGGCAGAAGCAGTCAAGGGTAGCTTAGGGTTAGGGTTAGGGTTAGGGTGAGGGTTAGGGTACGGCTTAGGGCACGGGTTCGGGGAGGGGTTCGGGTAGGGCGTAGGCTATGGGTTAGGGTTAGTGTTAGGGTTAGTGTTAGGTTTAGGGCTCGGTTTAGGGTACGGGTTAGGATTAGGGTACGCGTTAGGGTTAGGGTAGGGGTTAGGGTTAGGGTATGCGATAGGGTGAGGTTAGTTATTAAACCTATCCCACTCTCTAGATACCCCTTAGCACGTAAAGGAATATTATTTGGGGGTCCAGCCATGGAGAAGAGTTTAGACACTAGGAGAAGATAAGGAACACACCCATTATCAAGAAATCACATTAGGATTCTCTTTTTAACCTGTTCCTTAAAACACTACTGCTTAGGAAATCTATTGGAGGCAGAAGCCGTCAAGGGTAGCTTAGGGTTAGGGTTAGGGTTAGGGTGAGGGTTAGGGTACGGCTTACGATACGGGTTCGGGGAGGGGTTCGGGTAGGGCGTAGGGTATGGGTTAGGGTTAGGGTTAGGGCTAGTGTTAGGGTTAGGGCTCGGTTTAGGGTACGGGTTAGGATTAGGGTATGCGTTAGGGTTAGGGTAGGGGTTAGGGTTAGGATACGCTTTAGGGTGAGGGTAGTTATTAAACCTATCCCACTCTCTAGATACCCCTTAGCACGTAAAGGAATATTATTTGGGGGTCCAGCCATGGAGAAGGGTTTAGACACTAGGAGAAGATAAGGAACACACCCATTATCAAGAAATCACAATATGATTCTCTTTTTAAGCTGTTCCTTAAAACACTAGTGCTTAGGAAATCTATTGGAGGCAGAAGCAGTCAAGGGTAGCTTAGGGTTAGGGTTAGGGTTAGGGTGAGGGTTAGGGTACGGCTTAGGGTACGGGTTCGGGGAGGGTTTCGGGTAGGGCGTAGGGTATGGGTTAGGTTTAGGGTTAGGGTTAGTGTTAGGGTTAGGGCTCGGTTTAGGGTACGGGTTAGGATTAGGGTACTCGTTAGGGTTAGGGTAGTGGTTAGGGTTAGGGTACGCGTTAGGGTGAGGGTAGTTATTAAACCTATCACACTCTCTAGATACCCCTTAGCACGTAAAGGAATATTATTTGGGGGTCCAGACATGGAGAAGAGTTTAGACACTAGGAGAAGATAAGGAACACACCCATTATCACGAAATCACATTAGGATTCTCTTTTTAACCTGTTCCTTAAAACACTAGTGCTTAGGAAATCTATTGGAGGCAGAAGCAGTCAAGGGTAGCTTAGGGTTAGGGTTAGGGTTAGGGTGAGGGTTAGGGTACGGCTTAGGGTACGGGTTCGGGGAGGGGTTCGTGTAGGGCGTAGGGTATGGGTTAGGGTTAGGGTTAGAGTTAGTGTTAGGGTTAGGGCTCGGTTTAGGGTACGGGTTAGGATTAGGGTACGCGCTAGGGTTAGGGTAGGGGTTATGGTTAGGGTACGCGTTAGGGTGAGGGTAGTTATTAAACCTATCACACTCTCTAGATACCCCTTAGCACGTAAAGGAATATTATTTGGGGGTCCAGCCATGGAGAAGGGTTTAGACACGAGGAGAAGATAAGGAACACACCCATTATCACGAAATCACATTAGGATTCTCTTTTTAACCTGTTCCTTAAAACACTAGTGCTTAGGAAATCTATTGGAGGCAGAAGCCGTCAAGGGTAGCTTAGGGTTAGGGTTAGGGTTAGGGTGAGGGTTAGGGTACGGCTTACGATACGGGTTCGGGGTGGGGTTCGGGTAGGGCGTAGGGTATGGGTTAGGGTTAGGTTTAGGGCTAGTGTTAGGGTTAGGGCTCGGTTTAGGGTACGGGTTAGGATTAGGGTATGCGTTAGGGTTAGGGTAGGGGTTAGGGTTAGGGTACGCGTTAGGGTGGGGGTAGTTATTAAACCTATCCCACTCTCTAGATACCCCTTAGCACGTAAAGGAATATTATTTGGGGGTCCAGCCATGGAGAAGGTTTTAGACAGTAAGAGAAGATAAGGAACACACCCATTATCAAGAAATCACATTAGGATTCTCTTTTTAACCTGTTCCTTAAAACACTAGTGCTTAGGAAATCTATTGGAGGCAGAAGCAGTCAAGGGTAGCTTAGGGTTAGGGTTAGGGTTAGGGTGAGGGTTAGGGTACGGCTTAGGGTATGGGTTCGGGGAGGGGTTCGGGTAGGGCGTAGGGTATGGGTTAGGGTTAGGGTTAGGGCTAGTGTTAGGGTTAGGGCTCGGTTTAGGGTACGGGTTAGGATTAGGGTACGCATTAGGATTAGGGTAGGGGTTAGGGTTAGGGTACGCGTTAGGGTGAGGGTAGTTATTAAACCTATCCCTCTCTCTAGATACCCCTTAGCACGTAAAGGAATATTATTTGGGGGTCCAGCCATGGAGAAGAGTTTAGACACGAGGAGAAAATAAGGAACACACCCATTATCAAAAAATCACATTAGAATTCTCTTTTTAAACTGTTCCTTAAAACACTAGTGCTTAGGAAATCTATTGGAGGCAGAAGCCGTCAAGGGTAGCTTAGGGTTAGGGTTAGGGTTAGGGTGAGGGTTAGGGTAAGGTTTAGGGTACGGGTTCAGGGAGGGGTTCGGGTAGGGCGTAGGGTATGTGTTAGGGTTAGGGTTAGAGTTAGTGTTAGGGTTAGGGCTCGGTTTAGGGTACGGGTTAGTATTAGGGTACGCGCTAGGGTTAGGGTAGGGGTTAGGGTTAGGGTACGCGTTAGGGTGAGGGTAGTTATTAAACCTATCCCACTCTCTAGATACCCCTTAGCACATAAAGGAATATTATTTGGGGGTCCAGCCATGGAGAAGAGTTTAGACACGAGGAGAAGACAAGGAACACACCCATTATCAAGAAATCACATTAGGATTCTATTTTTAACATGTTCCTTAAAACACTAGTGCTTAGGAAATCTATTGGAGGCAGAAGCCGTCAAGGGTAGCTTAGGGTTAGGGTTAGGGTTAGGGTGAGGGTTAGGGTACGGCTTAGGGTACGGTTTCGGGGAGGTGTTCGGGTAGGGCGTAGGGTATGGGTTAGGGTTAGGGTTAGGGCTAGTGTTAGGGTTAGGGCTCGTTTTAGGGTACGGGTTAGGATTAGGGTACACGTTAGGGTTCGGGTAGGGGTTAGGGTTAGGGTACGCGTTAGGGTGAGGGTAGTTATTAAACCTATCCCACTCTCTAGATACCCCTTAGCACGTAAAGGAATATTATTTGGGGGTCCAGCCATGGAGAAGAGTTTAGACACGAGGAGAAGATAAGGAACACACCCATTATCAAGAAATCACATTAGGATTCTCTTTTTAACCTGTTCCTTAAAACACTAGTGCTTAGGAAATCTATTGGAGGCAGAAGCCCTCAAGGGTAGCTTAGGGTTAGGGTGAGGGTTAGGGTACGGTTTAGGGTACGGGTTCAGGGAGGGGTTCGGGTAGGGCGTAGGGTATGGGTTAGGGTTAGGGTTAGAGTTAGTGTTAGGGTTAGGGCTCGGTTTAGGGTACGGGTTAGGATTAGGGTACGCGCTAGGGTTAGGGTAGCGGTTAGGGTTAGTGTACGCGTTAGGGTGAGGGTAGTTATTAAACCTATCACACTCTCTAGATACCCCTTAGCACATAAAGGAATATTATTTGGGGGTCCAGCCATGGAGAAGAGTTTAGACACGAGGAGAAGATAAGGAACACACCCATTATCAAGAAATCACATTAGGATTCTCTTTTTAACCTGTTCCTTAAAACACTAGTGCTTAGGAAATCTATTGGAGTCAGAAGCAGTCAAGGGTAGCTTAGGGTTAGGGTTAGGGTTAGGGTGAGGGTTAGGGTATGGCTTAGGGTACGGGTTCGGGGAGGGGTTCGGGTAGGGCGTAGGGTATGGGTTAGGGTTAGGGTTAGGGTTAGTGTTAGGGTTAGGGCTCGGTTTAGGGTACGGGTTAGGATTAGGGTACGCGTTAGTGTTAGGGTAGGGGTTAGGGTTAGGGTACGCGTTAGGGTGGGGGTAGTTATTAAACCTATCACACTCTCTAGATACCCCTTAGCACGTAAAGGACTATTATTTGGGGGTCCAGCCATGGAGAAGAGTTTAGACACGAGGAGAAGATAAGGAACACACCCATTATCAAGAAATCACAATGTGATTCTCTTTTTAAACTGTTCCTTAAAACACTAGTGCTTAGGAAATCTATTGGAGGCAGAAGCAGTCAAGGGTAGCTTAGGGTTAGGGTTAGGGTTAGGGTGAGGGTTAGGGTACGGCTTAGGGTACGGGTTCGGGGAGGGGTTCGGGTAGGGCGTAGGGTATGGGTTAGGGTTACGGTTAGGGCTAGTGTTAGGGTTAGGGCTCGGTTTAGGGTACGGGTTAGGATTAGGGTATGCGTTAGGGTTAGGGTAGGGGTTAGGGTTAGGATACGCGTTAGGGTGAGGGAAGTTATTAAACCAATCCCACTCTCTAGATACCCCTTAGCACGAAAAGGAATATTATTTGGGGGTCCAGCCATGGAGAAGAGTTTAGACACGAGGAGAAGATAAGGAACACACCCATTATCAAGAAATCACATTAGGATTCTCTTTTTAACCTGTTCCTTAAAACACTACTGCTTAGGAAATCTATTGGAGGCAGAAGCCGTCAAGGGTAGCTTAGGGTTAGGGTTAGGGTTAGGGTGAGGGTTAGGGTACGGCTTACGATACGGGTTCGGGGAGGGGTTCGGGTAGGGCGTAGGGTATGGGTTAGGGTTAGGGTTAGGGCTAGTGTTAGGGTTAGGGCTCGGTTTAGGGTACGGGTTAGGATTAGGGTATGCGTTAGGGTTAGGGTAGGGGTTAGGGTTAGGATACGCTTTAGGGTGAGGGTAGTTATTAAACCTATCCCACTCTCTAGATACCCCTTAGCACGTAAAGGAATATTATTTGGGGGTCCAGCCATGGAGAAGGGTTTAGACACTAGGAGAAGATAAGGAACACACCCATTATCAAGAAATCACAATATGATTCTCTTTTTAAGCTGTTCCTTAAAACACTAGTGCTTAGGAAATCTATTGGAGGCAGAAGCAGTCAAGGGTAGCTTTGGGTTAGGGTTAGGGTTAGGGTGAGGGTTAGGGTACGGCTTAGGGTACGGGTTCGGGGAGGGTTTCGGGTAGGGCGTAGGGTATGGGTTAGGTTTAGGGTTAGGGTTAGTGTTAGGGTTAGGGCTCGGTTTAGGGTACGGGTTAGGATTAGGGTACTCGTTAGGGTTAGGGTAGTGGTTAGGGTTAGGGTATGCGTTAGGGTGAGGGTAGTTATTAAACCTATCACACTCTCTAGATACCCCTTAGCACGTAAAGGAATATTATTTGGGGGTCCAGCCATGGAGAAGAGTTTAGACACTAGGAGAAGATAAGGAACACACCCATTATCACGAAATCACATTAGGATTCTCTTTTTAACCTGTTCCTTAAAACACTAGTGCTTAGGAAATCTATTGGAGGCAGAAGCAGTCAAGGGTAGCTTAGGGTTAGGGTTAGGGTTAGGGTGAGGGTTAGGGTACGGCTTAGGGTACGGGTTCGGGGAGGTGTTCGGGTAGGGCGTAGGGTATGGGTTAGGGTTAGGGTTAGGGCTAGTGTTAGGGTTAGGGCTCGGTTTAGGGTACGGGTTAGGATTAGGGTATGCGTTAGGGTTAGGGTAGGGGTTAGGGTTAGGGAACGCGTTAGGGTGGGGGTAGTTATTAAACCTATCCCACTCTCTAGATACCCCTTAGCAAGTAAAGGAATATTATTTGGGGGTCCAGCCATGGAGAAGAGTTTAGACACTAGGAGAAGATAAGGAACACACCCATTATCACGAAATCACATTAGGATTCTCTTTTTAACCTGTTCCTTAAAACACTAGTGCTTAGGAAATCTATTGGAGGCAGAAGCAGTCAAGGGTAGCTTAGGGTTAGGGTTAGGGTTAGGGTGAGGGTTAGGGTACGGCTTAGGGTACGGGTTCGGGGAGGGGTTCGTGTAGGGCGTAGGGTATGGGTTAGGGTTAGGGTTAGAGTTTGTGTTAGGGTTAGGGCTCGGTTTAGGTTACGGGTTAGGATTAGGGTACGCGCTAGGGTTAGGGTAGGGGTTATGGTTAGGGGACGCGTTAGGGTGAGGGTAGTTATTAAACCTATCACACTCTCTAGATACCCCTTAGCACGTAAAGGAATATTATTTGGGGGTCCAGCCATGGAGAAGAGTTTAGACACTAGGAGAAGATAAGGAACACACCCATTATCACGAAATCACATTAGGATTCTCTTTTTAACCTGTTCCTTAAAACACTAGTGCTTAGGAAATCTATTGGAGGCAGAAGCAGTCAAGGGTAGCTTAGGGTTAGGGTTAGGGTTAGGGTGAGGGTTAGGGTACGGCTTACGATACGGGTTCGGGGAGGGGTTCGGGTAGGGCGTAGGGTATGGGTTAGGGTTAGGGTTAGGGCTAGTGTTAGGGTTAGGGCTCGGTTTAGGGTACGGGTTAGGATTAGGGTATGCGTTAGGGTTAGGGTAGGGGTTAGGGTTAGGATACGCTTTAGGGTGAGGGTAGTTATTAAACCTATCCCACTCTCTAGATACCCCTTAGCACGTAAAGGAATATTATTTGGGGGTCCAGCCATGGAGAAGGGTTTAGACACTAGGAGAAGATAAGGAACACACCCATTATCAAGAAATCACAATATGATTCTCTTTTTAAGCTGTTCCTTAAAACACTAGTGCTTAGGAAATCTATTGGAGGCAGAAGCAGTCAAGGGTAGCTTTGGGTTAGGGTTAGGGTTAGGGTGAGGGTTAGGGTACGGCTTAGGGTACGGGTTCGGGGAGGGTTTCGGGTAGGGCGTAGGGTATGGGTTAGGTTTAGGGTTAGGGTTAGTGTTAGGGTTAGGGCTCGGTTTAGGGTACGGGTTAGGATTAGGGTACTCGTTAGGGTTAGGGTAGTGGTTAGGGTTAGGGTATGCGTTAGGGTGAGGGTAGTTATTAAACCTATCACACTCTCTAGATACCCCTTAGCACGTAAAGGAATATTATTTGGGGGTCCAGCCATGGAGAAGAGTTTAGACACTAGGAGAAGATAAGGAACACACCCATTATCACGAAATCACATTAGGATTCTCTTTTTAACCTGTTCCTTAAAACACTAGTGCTTAGGAAATCTATTGGAGGCAGAAGCAGTCAAGGGTAGCTTAGGGTTAGGGTTAGGGTTAGGGTGAGGGTTAGGGTACGGCTTAGGGTACGGGTTCGGGGAGGTGTTCGGGTAGGGCGTAGGGTATGGGTTAGGGTTAGGGTTAGGGCTAGTGTTAGGGTTAGGGCTCGGTTTAGGGTACGGGTTAGGATTAGGGTATGCGTTAGGGTTAGGGTAGGGGTTAGGGTTAGGGAACGCGTTAGGGTGGGGGTAGTTATTAAACCTATCCCACTCTCTAGATACCCCTTAGCACGTAAAGGAATATTATTTGGGGGTCCAGCCATGGAGAAGAGTTTAGACACTAGGAGAAGATAAGGAACACACCCATTATCACGAAATCACATTAGGATTCTCTTTTTAACCTGTTCCTTAAAACACTAGTGCTTAGGAAATCTATTGGAGGCAGAAGCAGTCAAGGGTAGCTTAGGGTTAGGGTTAGGGTTAGGGTGAGGGTTAGGGTACGGCTTAGGGTACGGGTTCGGGGAGGGGTTCGTGTAGGGCGTAGGGTATGGGTTAGGGTTAGGGTTAGAGTTTGTGTTAGGGTTAGGGCTCGGTTTAGGTTACGGGTTAGGATTAGGGTACGCGCTAGGGTTAGGGTAGGGGTTATGGTTAGGGGACGCGTTAGGGTGAGGGTAGTTATTAAACCTATCACACTCTCTAGATACCCCTTAGCACGTAAAGGAATATTATTTGGGGGTCCAGCCATGGAGAAGAGTTTAGACACTAGGAGAAGATAAGGAACACACCCATTATCACGAAATCACATTAGGATTCTCTTTTTAACCTGTTCCTTAAAACACTAGTGCTTAGGAAATCTATTGGAGGCAGAAGCAGTCAAGGGTAGCTTAGGGTTAGGGTTAGGGTTAGGGTGAGGGTTAGGGTATGGCTTAGGGTACGGGTTCGGGGAGGGGTTCGGGTAGGGCGTAGGGTATGGGTTAGGGTTAGGGTTAGGGTTAGTGTTAGGGTTGGGGCTCGGTTTAGGGTACGGGTTATGATTAGGGTACGCGTTAGTGTTAGGGTAGGTGTTAGGGTTAGGGTACGCGATAGGGTGAGGTTAGTTATTAAACCTATCCCACTCTCTAGATACCCCTTAGTACGTAAGGGAATATTATTTGGGGGTCCAGCCATGGAGAAGAGTTTAGACACTAGGAGAAGATAAGGAACACACCCATTATCAAGAAATCACATTAGGATTCTCTTTTTAACCTGTTCCTTAAAACACTAGTGCTTAGGAAATCTATTGGAGGCAGAAGCAGTCAAGGGTAGCTTAGGGTTAGGGTTAGGGTTAGGGTGAGGGTTAGGGTATGGCTTAGGGTACGGGTTCGTGGAGGGGTTCGGGTAGGGCGTAGGGTATGGTTTAGGGTTAGGGTTAGGGTTAGTGTTAGGGTTAGGGCTCGGTTTAGGGTACGGGTTAGGATTAGGGTACGCGTTAGTGTTAGGGTAGGGGTTAGGGTTAGGGTACGCGTTAGGGTGGGGGTAGTTATTAAACCTATCACACTCTCTAGATACCCCTTAGCACGTAAAGGACTATTATTTGGGGGTCCAGCCATGGAGAAGAGTTTAGACACGAGGAGAAGATAAGGAACTAACCCATTATCAAGAAATCACAATGTGATTCTATTTTTAAACTGTTCCTTAAAACACTAGTGCTTAGGTAATCTATTGGAGGCAGAAGCAGTCAAGGGTAGCTTAGGGTTAGGGTTAGGGTTAGGGTGAGGGTTAGGGTACGGCTTAGGGTACGGGTTCGGGGAGGGGTTCGGGTAGGGCGTAGGGTATGGGTTAGGGTTAGGGTTAGGGCTAGTGTTAGGGTTAGGCCTCGGTTTAGGGTACGGGTTAGGATTAGGGTATGCGTTAGGGTTAGGGTAGGGGTTAGGGTTAGGATACGCGTTAGGGTGAGGGAAGTTATTAAACCTATCCCACTCTCTAGATACCCCTTAGCACGAAAAGGAATATTATTTGGGGGTCCAGCCATGGAGAAGAGTTTAGACACGAGAAGATAAGGAACACACCCATTATCAAGAAATCACATTAGGATTCTCTTTTTAACCTGTTCCTTAAATCACTAGTGCTTAGGAAATCTATTGGAGGCCGAAGCCGTCAAGGGTAGCTTAGGGTTAGGGTTAGGGTTAGGGTGAGGGTTAGGGTACGGCTTAGGGTACGGGTTCGGGGAGGGGTTCGGGTAGGGCGTAGGGTATGGGTTAGAGTTAGGGTTAGCGTTAGTGTTAGGGTTAGGGCTCGGTTTAGGGTACGGGTTAGGATTAGGGTACGCGTTAGTGTTAGGGTAGGGGTTAGGGTTAGGGTACGCTTTAGGGTGAGGGTAGTTATTAAACCTATCCCACTCTCTACATACCCCTTAGCACGTAAAGGAATATTATTTGGGGGTCCAGTCATGGAGCAGGGTTTAGACACTAGGAGAAGATAAGGAACACACCCATTATCAAGAAATCACATTAGGATTCTCTTTTTAACCTGTTCCTTAAAACACTAGTGCTTAGGAAATCTATTGGAGGCAGAAGCAGTCAAGGGTAGCTTAGGGTTAGGGTTAGGGTTAGGGTGAGGGTTAGGGTATGGCTTAGGGTACGGGTTCGGGGAGGGGTTCGGGTAGGGCGTAGGCTATGGGTTAGGGTTAGGGTTAGGGTTAGTGTTAGGGTTAGGGCTCGGTTTAGGGTACGGGTTAGGATTAGGGTACGCGTTAGGGTTAGGGCAGGGGTTAGGGTTAGGGTACGCGTTAGGGTGGGGGCAGTTATTAAACCTATCACACTCTCTAGATACCCCTTAGCACGTACAGGAATATTATTGGGGGTCCAGCCATGGAGAAGAGTTTAGACACTAGGAGAAGATAAGGAACACACCCATTATCACAAAATCACATTAGGATTCTCTTTTTAACCTGTTCCTTAAAACACTAGTGCTTAGGAAATCTATTGGAGGCAGAAGCAGTCAAGGGTAGCTTAGGGTTAGGGTTAGGGTTAGGGTGAGGGTTAGGGTATGGCTTAGGGTACGGGTTCGGGGAGGGGTTCGGGTAGGGCGTAGGGTATGGGTTAGGGTTAGGGTTAGGGTTAGTGTTAGGGTTAGGGCTCGGTTTAGGGTATGGGTTAGGATTAGGGTACGTGTTAGGGTTAGGGTAGGGGTTAGGGTTAGGGTACGCGTTAGGGTGGGGGTAGTTATTAAACCTATCACACTCTCTAGATACCTCTTAGCACGTAAAGGAATATTATTTGGGGGTCCAGCCATGGAGAAGAGTTTAGACACTAGGAGAAGATAAGGAACACACCCATTATCATGAAATCACATTAGGATTCTCTTTTTAACCTGTTCCTTAAAACACTAGTGCTTAGGAAATCTATTGGAGGCAGAAGCAGTCAAGGGTAGATTAGGGTTAGGGTTAGGGTTAGGGTGAGGGTTAGGGTACGGCTTAGGTTACGGGTTCGGGGAGGGGTTCGGGTAGGGCGTAGGGTATGGTTTAGGGTTAGGGTTAGGGCTAGTGTTAGGGTTAGGGCTCGGTTTAGGGTACGGGTTAGGATTAGGGTACACTTTAGGGTTCGGGTAGGGGTTAGGGTTAGGGTACGCGTCAGGGTGAGGGTAGTTATTAAACCTATCCCACTCTCTAGATACCCCTTAGCACATAAAGGAATATTATTTGGGGGTCCAGCCATGGAGAAGAGTTTAGACACGAGGAGAAGATAAGGAACACACCCATTATCAAGAAATCACATTAGGATTCTCTTTTTAACATGTTCCTTAAAACACTAGTGCTTAGGAAATCTATTGGAGGCACAAGCCGTCAAGGATAGCTTAGGGTTAGGGTTAGGGTTAGGGTGAGGGTTAGGGTACGGCTTAGGGTACGGGTTCGGGGAGGGGTTCGGGTAGGGCGTAGGGTATGGGTTAGGGTTAGGGTTAGGGCTAGTGTTAGGGTTAGGGCTCGGTTTAGGGTACAGGTTAGGATTAGGGTACGCGTTAGGGTTAGGGTAGGGGTTAGGGTTAGTGTACGCGTTCGGGTGAGGGTAGTTATTAAACCTATCCCACTCTCTAGATACCCCTTAGCACGTACAGGAATATTATTGGGGGTCCAGCCATGGAGAAGAGTTTAGACACTAGGAGAAGATAAGGAACACACCCATTATCACAAAATCACATTAGGATTCTCTTTTTAACCTGTTCCTTAAAACACTAGTGCTTAGGAAATCTATTGGAGGCAGAAGCAGTCAAGGGTAGCTTAGGGTTAGGGTTAGGGTTAGGGTGAGGGTTAGGGTAAGGCTTAGGGTACGGGTTCGGGGAGGGGTTCGGGTAGGGCGTAGGGTATGGGTTAGGGTTAGGGTTAGGGTTAGTGTTAGGGTTAGGGCTCGGTTTAGGGTATGGGTTAGGATTAGGGTACGTGTTAGGGTTAGGGTAGGGGTAAGGGTTAGGGTACGCGTTAGGGTGGGGGTAGTTATTAAACCTATCACACTCTCTAGATACCCCTTAGCACGTAAAGGAATATTATTTGGGGGTCCAGCCATGGAGAAGGGTTTAGACATTAGCAGAAGATAAGGAACACACCCATTATCATGAAATCACAATATGATTCTCTTTTTAAACTGTTCCTTAAAACACTAGTGGTTAGGAAATCTATTGGAGGCAGAAGCTGTCAAGGGTAGCTTAGGGTTAGGGTTAGGGTTAGGGTGAGGGTTAGGGTACGGCTTAGGGTACGGGTTCAGGCAGGGTTTCGGGTAGGGCGTAGGGTATGGGTTAGGGTTAGGGTTAGTGTTAGAGTTAGGGCTCGGTTTAGGGTACGGGTTAGGATTAGGGTACTCGTTAGGGTTAGGGTAGCGGTTAGGGTTAGGGTACGCGTTAGGGTGAGGGTAGTTATTAAACCTATCACACTCTCTAGATACCCCTTAGCACGTAAAGGAATATTATTTGGGGGTCCAGCCATGTAGAAGAGTTTAGACACTAGGAGAAGATAAGGAACACACCCATTATCTCGAAATCACATTAGGATTCTCTTTTTAACCTGTTCCTTAAAACACTAGTGCTTAGGAAATCTATTGGAGGCAGAAGCAGTCAAGGGTAGCTTAGGGTTAGGGTTAGGGTTAGGTTGAGGGTTAGGGTATGGCTTAGGGTACGGGTTCGGGGAGGGGTTCGTGTAGGGCGTTGGGTATGGGTTAGGGTTAGGGTTAGGGTTAGTGTTAGGGTTAGGGCTCGGTTTAGGGTACGGGTTAGGATTAGGGTACGAGTTAGGGTTAGGGTAGGGGTTATGGTTAGGTTACGCGTTAGGGTGGCGGCAGTTATTAAACCTATCACACTCTCTAGATACCACTTAGCACGTAAAGGAATATTATTTGGGGGTCCAGACATGGAGAAGAGTTTAGACACTAGGAGAAGATAAGGAACACACCCATTATCACGAAATCACATTAGGATTCTCTTTTTAACCTGTTCCTTAAAACACTAGTGCTTAGGAAATCTATTGGAGGCAGAAGCCGTCAAGGGTAGCTTAGGGTTAGGGTTAGGGTTAGGGTGAGGGTTAGGGTACGGCTTAGGGTACGGGTTCGGTGAGGGGTTCGCGTAGGGCGTAGGGTATGGGTTAGGGTTAGGGTTAGGGTTTGTGTTAGGGTTGGGGCTCGGTTTAGGGTACGGGTTATGATTAGGGTACGCTTTAGTGTTAGGGTAGGTGTTAGGGTTAGGGTACGCGATAGGGTGAGGTTAGTTATTAAACCTATCCCACTCTCTAGATACCCCTTAGTACGTAAAGGAATATTATTTGGGGGTCCAGCCATGGAGAAGAGTTTAGACACTAGGAGAAGATAAAGAACACACCCATTATCAACAAATCACATTAGGATTCTCTTTTTAACCTGTTCCTTAAAACACTAGTGCTTAGGAAATCTATTGGAGGCAGAAGCAGTCAAGGGTAGCTTAGGGTTAGGGTTAGGGTTAGGGTGAGGGTTAGGGTATGGCTTAGGGTACGGGTTCGGGGAGGGGTTCGGGTAGGGCGTAGGGTATGGGTTAGGGTTAGGGATAGGGTTAGTGTTAGGGTTAGGGCTCGGTTTAGGGTACGGGTTAGGATTAGGGTACGCGTTAGGGTTAGGGTAGGGGTTAGGGTTAGGGTACGCGTTAGGTTGGGGGTAGTTATTAAACCTATCACACTCTCTAGATACCCCTTAGCACGTAAAGGACTATTATTTGGGGGTCCAGCCATGGAGAAGAGTTTAGACACGAGGAGAAGATAAGGAACACACCCATTATCAAGAAATCACAATGTGATTCTCTTTTTAAACTGTTCCTTAAAACACTAGTGCTTAGGAAATCTATTGGAGGCAGAAGCAGTCAAGGGTAGCTTAGGGATAGGGTTAGGGTTAGGGTGAGGGTTAGGGTACGGCTTAGGGTACGGGTTCGGGGAGGGGTTCGGGTAGGGCGTAGAGTATGGGTTAGGGTTAGGGTTAGGGCTAGTGTTAGGGTTAGGGCTCGGTTTAGGGTACGGGTTAGGATTAGGGTATGCGTTAGGGTTAGGGTAGGGGTTAGGGTTAGGATACGCGTTAGGGTGAGGGAAGTTATTAAACCTATCCCACTCTCTAGATACCCCTTAGCACGAAAAGGAATATTATTTGGGGGTCCAGCCATGGAGAAGAGTTTGGACACGAGAAGATAAGGAACACACCCATTATCAAGAAATCACATTAGGATTCTCTTTTTAACCTGTTCCTTAAATCACTAGTGCTTAGGAAATCTATTGGAGGCAGAAGCCGTCAAGGGTAGCTTAGGGTTAGGGTTAGGGTTAGGGTGAGGGTTAGGGTACGGCTTAGGGTACGGGTTCGGGGAGGGGTTCGGGTAGGGCGTAGGGTATGGGTTAGAGTTAGGGTTAGGGTTAGTGTTAGGGTTAGGGCTCGGTTTAGGGTACGGGTTAGGATTAGGGTACGCGTTAGGGTTAGGGTAGGGGTTAGGGTTAGGGTATGCGATAGGGTGAGGTTAGTTATTAAACCTATCCCACTCTCTAGATACCCCTTAGCACGTAAGGGAATATTATTTGGGGGTCCAGCCATGGAGAAGAGTTTAGACACTAGGAGAAGATAAGGAACACACCCATTATCAAGAAATCACATTAGGATTCTCTTTTTAACCTGTTCCTTAAAACACTACTGCTTAGGAAATCTATTGGAGGCAGAAGCCGTCAAGGGTAGCTTAGGGTTAGGGTTAGGGTTAGGGTGAGGGTTAGGGTACGGCTTACGATACGGGTTCGGGGAGGGGTTCGGGTAGAGCGTAGGGTATGGGTTAGGGTTAGGGTTAGGGCTAGTGTTAGGGTTAGGGCTCGGTTTAGGGTACGGGTTAGGATTAGGGTACGCGTTAGTGTTAGGGTAGGGGTTAGGGTTAGGGTACGCTTTAGGGTGAGGGTAGTTATTAAACCTATCCCACTCTCTAGATACCCCTTAGCACGTAAAGGAATATTATTTGGGGGTCCAGTCATGGAGCAGGGTTTAGACACTAGGAGAAGATAAGGAACACACCCATTATCAAGAAATCACATTAGGATTCTCTTTTTAACCTGTTCCTTAAAACACTAGTGCTTAGGAAATCTATTGGAGGCAGAAGCAGTCAAGGGTAGCTTAGGGTTAGGGTTAGGGTTAGGGTGAGGGTTAGGGTATGGCTTAGGGTACGGGTTCGGGGAGGGGTTCGGGTAGGGCGTAGGGTATGGGTTAGAGTTAGGGTTAGGGTTAGTGTTAGGGTTAGGGCTCGGTTTAGGGTACGGGTTAGGATTAGGGTACGCGTTAGTGTTAGGGTAGGGGTTAGGGTTAGGGTACGCTTTAGGGTGAGGGTAGTTATTAAACCTATCCCACTCTCTAGATACCCCTTAGCACGTAAAGGAATATTATTTGGGGGTCCAGTCATGGAGCAGGGTTTAGACACTAGGAGAAGATAAGGAACACACCCATTATCAAGAAATCACATTAGGATTCTCTTTTTAACCTGTTCCTTAAAACACTAGTGCTTAGGAAATCTATTGGAGGCAGAAGCAGTCAAGGGTAGCTTAGGGTTAGGGTTAGGGTTAGGGTGAGGGTTAGGGTATGGCTTAGGGTACGGGTTCGGGGAGGGTTTCGGGTAGGGCGTAGGGTATGTGTTAGGGTTAGGGTTAGGGTTAGTGTTAGAGTTAGGTCTCGGTTTAGGGTACGGGTTAGGATTAGGGTACTCGTTAGGGTTAGGGTAGCGGTTAGGGTTAGGGTACGCGTTAGGGTGAGGGTAGTTAGTAAACCTATCACACTCTCTAGATACCCCTTAGCACGTAAAGGAATATTATTTGGGGGTCCAGCCATGGAGAAGACTTTAGACACTAGGAGAAGATAAGGAACACACCCATTATCACGAAATCACATTAGGATTCTCTTTTTAACCTGTTCCTTAAAACACTAGTGCTTAGGAAATCTATTGGAGGCAGAAGCAGTCAAGGGTAGATTAGAGTTAGGGTTAGGGTTAGGGTGAGGGTTAGGGTACGGCTTAGGTTACGGGTTCGGGGAGGGGTTCGGGTAGGGCGTAGGGTATGGTTTAGGGTTAGGGTTAGGGCTAGTGTTAGGGTTAGGGCTCGGTTTAGGTTACGGGTTAGGATTAGGGTACACGTTAGGGTTCGGGTAGGGGTTAGGGTTAGGGTACGCGTCAGGGTGAGGGTAGTTATTAAACCTATCCCACTCTCTAGATACCCCTTAGCACGTAAAGGAATATTATTTGGGGGTCCAGCCATGGAGAAGAGTTTAGACACGAGGAGAAGATAAGGAACACACCCATTATCAAGAAATCACATTAGGATTCTCTTTTTAACATGTTCCTTAAAACACTAGTGCTTAGGAAATCTATTGGAGGCACAAGCCGTCAAGGATAGCTTAGGGTTAGGGTTAGGGTTAGGGTGAGGGTTAGGGTACGGCTTA
Organism: Balaenoptera acutorostrata; assembly: GCF_949987535.1. Classification (NCBI taxonomy): domain Eukaryota; kingdom Metazoa; phylum Chordata; class Mammalia; order Artiodactyla; family Balaenopteridae; genus Balaenoptera; species Balaenoptera acutorostrata. The sequence continues at coordinate 62,501 of NW_026645809.1, read as the reverse complement.
GGGTACGGGTTCGGGGCGGGGTTCGGGTAGGGCGTAGTGTATGGGTTAGGGTTAGGGTTAGGGCTAGTGTTAGGGTTAGGGCTCGGTTTATGGTACAGGTTAGGATTAGGGTACGCATTAGGGTTAGGGTAGGGGTTAGGGTTAGTGTACGCGTTCGGGTGAGGGTAGTTATTAAACCTATCCCACTCTCTAGATACCCCTTAGCACGTACAGGAATATTATTGGGGGTCCAGCCATGGAGAAGAGTTTAGACACTAGGAGAAGATAAGGAACACACCCATTATCAAGAAATCACAATGTGATTCTCTTTTTAAACTGTTCCTTAAAACACTAGTGCTTAGGAAATCTATTGGAGGCAGAAGCAGTCAAGGGTAGCTTAGGGTTAGGGTTAGGGTTAGGGTGAGGGTTAGGGTACGGCTTAGGGTACGGGTTCGGGGAGGGTTTCGGGTAGGGCGTAGGGTATGGGTTAGGTTTAGGGTTAGGGTTAGTGTTAGGGTTAGGGCTCGGTTTAGGGTACGGGTTAGGATTAGGGTACTCGTTAGGGTCAGGGTAGTGGTTAGGGTTAGGGTACGCGTTAGGGTGAGGGTAGTTATTAAACCTATCACACTCTCTAGATACCCCTTAGCACGTAAAGGAATATTATTTGGGGGTCCAGCCATGGAGAAGAGTTTAGACACTAGGAGAAGATAAGGAACACACCCATTATCACGAAATCACATTAGGATTCTCTTTTTAACCTGTTCCTTAAAACACTAGTGCTTAGGAAATCTATTGGAGGCAGAAGCAGTCAAGGGTAGCTTAGGGTTAGGGTTAGGGTTAGGGTGAGGGTTAGGGTATGGCTTAGGGTACGGGTTCGGGGAGGGGTTCGGGTAGGGCGTAGGGTATGGGTTAGGGTTAGGGTTAGGGCTAGTGTTAGGGTTAGGGCTCGGTTTAGGGTACGGGTTAGGATTAGGGTACGCGTTAGGGTTAGGGTAGGGGTTAGGGTTAGGGTACGCGTTAGGGTGAGGGTAGTTATTAAACCTATCCCACTCTCTAGATACCCCTTAGCTCGTAAAGGAATATTATTTGGGGGTCCAGCCATGGAGAAGAGTTTAGACACGAGGAGAAGACAAGGAACACACCCATTATCAAGAAATCACATTAGGATTCTCTTTTTAACCTGTTCCTTAAAACACTAGTGCTTAGGAAATCTATTGGAGGCAGAAGCCGTCAAGGGTAGCTTAGGGTTAGGGTTAGGGTTAGGGTGAGGGTTAGGGTACGGTTTAGGGTACGGGTTCAGGGAGGCGTTCGGGTAGGGCGTAGGGTATGGGTTAGGGTTAGGGTTAGAGTTAGTGTTAGGGTTAGGGCTCGGTTTAGGGTACGGGTTAGGATTAGGGTACGCGCTAGTGTTAGGGTAGGTGTTAGGGTTAGGGTACGCGTTAGGGTGAGGGTAGTTATTAAACCTATCACACTCTCTAGATACCCCTTAGCACATAAAGGAATATTATATGGGGGTCCAGCCATGGAGAAGAGTTTAGACACGAGGAGAAGACAAGGAACACACCCATTATCAAGAAATCACATTAGGATTCTCTTTTTAACATGTTCCTTAAAACACTAGTGCTTAGGAAATCTATTGGAGGCAGAAGCCATCAAGGGTAGCTTAGGGTTAGGGTTAGGGTTAGGGTGAGGGTTAGGGTACGGCTTAGGGTACGGGTTCGGGGAGGTGTTCGGGTAGGGCCTAGGGTATGGGTTAGGGTTAGGGTTAGGGCTAGTGTTAGGGTTAGGGCTCGGTTTAGGGTACGGGTTAGGATTAGGGTATGCGTTAGGGTAAGGGTACGGGTTAGGGTTAGTGTACGCGTTAGGGTGAGGGTAGTTATTAAACCTATCCCACTCTCTAGATACCCCTTAGCACGTAAAGGAATATTATTGGGGGTCCAGCCATGGAGAAGAGTTTAGACACTAGGAGAAGATAATGAACACACCCATTATCACGAAATCACATTAGGATTCTCTTTTTAACCTGTTCCTTAAAACACTAGTGCTTAGGAAATCTATTTGAGGAAGAAGCAGTCAAGGGTAGCTTAGGGTTAGGATTAGGGTTAGGGTGAGTTTTAGGGTATGGCTTAGGGTACGGGTTCGGGGAGGGGTTCGGGTAGGGCGTAGGGTATGGGTTAGGGTTAGGGTTAGGGTTAGTGTTAGGGTTAGGGCTCGGTTTAGGGTACGGGTTAGGATTAGGGTACGCGTTAGGGTTAGGGCAGGGGTTAGGGTTAGGGTACGCGTTATGGTGGGGGTAGTTATTAAACCTATCCCACTCTCTTGATACCCCTTAGCACGTAAAGGAATATTATTTGGGGGTCCAGCCATGGAGAAGAGTTTAGACACTAGGAGAATATAAGGAACACACCCATTATCAAGAAATCACATTAGGATTCTCTTTTTAACCTGTTCCTTAAAACACTACTGCTTAGGAAATCTATTGGAGGCAGAAGCCGTCAAGGGTAGCTTAGGGTTAGGGTTAGGGTTAGGGTGAGGGTTAGGGTACGGCTTACGATACGGGTTCGTGGAGGGGTTCGGGTAGGGCGTAGGGTATGGGTTAGGGTTAGGGTTAGTGCTAGTGTTAGGGTTAGGGCTCGGTTTAGGGTACGGGTTAGGATTAGGGTATGCGTTAGGGTTAGGGTAGGGGTTAGGGTTAGGATACGCTTTAGGGTGAGGGTAGTTATTAAACCTATCCCACTCTCTAGATACCCCTTAGCACGTAAAGGAATATTATTTGGGGGTCCAGCCATGGAGAAGGGTTTAGACACTAGGAGAAGATAAGGAACACAGCCATTATCAAGAAATCACATTAGGATTCTCTTTTTAACATGTTCCTTAAAACACTAGTGCTTAGGAAATCTATTGGAGGCAGAAGCAGTCAAGGATAGCTTAGGGTTAGGGTTAGGGTTAGGGTGAGGATTAGGGTACGGCTTAGGGTACGGGTTCGGGGCGGGGTTCGGGTAGGGCGTAGTGTATGGGTTAGGGTTAGGGTTAGGGCTAGTGTTAGGGTTAGGGCTCGGTTTATGGTACAGGTTAGAATTAGGGTACGCGTTAGGGTTAGGGTAGGGGTTAGGGTTAGTGTACGCGTTCGGGTGAGGGTAGTTATTAAACCTATCCCACTCTCTAGATACCCCTTAGCACGTACAGGAATATTATTGGGGGTCCAGCCATGGAGAAGAGTTTAGACACTAGGAGAAGATAAGGAACACACCCATTATCAAGAAATCACAATGTGATTCTCTTTTTAAACTGTTCCTTAAAACACTAGTGCTTAGGAAATCTATTGGAGGCAGAAGCAGTCAAGGGTAGCTTAGGGTTAGGGTTAGGGTTAGGGTGAGGGTTAGGGTACGGCTTAGGGTACGGGTTCGGGGAGGGGTTCGGGTAGGGCGTAGGGTATGGGTTAGGGTTAGGGTTAGGGCTAGTGTTAGGGTTAGGGCTCGGTTTAGGGTACGGATTAGGATTAGGGTATGCGTTAGGGTTAGGGTAGGGGTTAGGGTTAGAATACGTGTTAGGGTGAGGGAAGTTATTAAACCTATCCCACTCTCTAGATACCCCTTAGCACGAAAAGGAATATTATTTGGGGGTCCAGCCATGGAGAAGAGTTTAGACACGAGAAGATAAGGAACACACCCATTATCAAGAAATCACATTAGGATTCTCTTTTTAACCTGTTCCTTAAATCACTAGTGCTTAGGAAATCTATTGGAAGCAGAAGCCGTCAAGGGTAGCTTAGGGTTAGGGTTAGGGTTAGGGTGAGGGTTAGGGTACGGCTTAGGGTACGGGTTCGGTGAGGGGTTCGGGTAGGGCGTAGGGTATGGGTTAGAGTTAGGGTTAGGGTTAGTGTTAGGGTTAGGGCTCGGTTTAGGGTACGGGTTAGGATTAGGGTACGCGTTAGTGTTAGGGTAGGGGTTAGGGTTAGGGTACGCTTTAGGGTGAGGGTAGTTATTAAACCTATCCCACTCTCTAGATACCCCTTAGCACGTAAAGGAATATTATTTGGGGGTCCAGTCATGGAGCAGGGTTTAGACACTAGGAGAAGATAAGGAACACACCCATTATCAAGAAATCACATTAGGATTCTCTTTTTAACCTGTTCCTTAAAACACTAGTGCTTAGGAAATCTATTGGAGGCAGAAGCAGTCAAGGGTAGCTTAGGGTTAGGGTTAGGGTTAGGGTGAGGGTTAGGGTATGGCTTAGGGTACGGGTTCGGGGAGGGGTTCGGGTAGGGCCTAGGCTATGGGTTAGGGTTAGGGTTAGGGTTAGTGTTAGGGTTAGGGCTCGGTTTAGGGTACGGGTTAGGATTAGGGTACGCGTTAGTGTTAGGGCAGGGGTTAGGGTTAGGGTACGCGTTAGGGTGGGGGTAGTTATTAAACCTATCACACTCTCTAGATACCCCTTAGCACGTAAAGGAATATTATTTGGGGGTCCAGCCATGGAGAAGAGTTTAGACACGAGGAGAAGATAAGGAACACACCCATTATCAAGAAATCACATTAGGATTCTCTTTTTAACCTGTTCCTTAAAACACTAGTGCTTAGGAAATCTATTGGAGGCAGAAGCAGTCAAGGGTAGCTTAGGGTTAGGGTTAGGGTTAGGGTGAGGGTTAGGGTACGGCTTAGGGCACGGGTTCGGGGAGGGGTTCGGGTAGGGCGTAGGCTATGGGTTAGGGTTAGTGTTAGGGTTAGTGTTAGGTTTAGGGCTCGGTTTAGGGTACGGGTTAGGATTAGGGTACGCGTTAGGGTTAGGGTAGGGGTTAGGGTTAGGGTATGCGATAGGGTGAGGTTAGTTATTAAACCTATCCCACTCTCTAGATACCCCTTAGCACGTAAAGGAATATTATTTGGGGGTCCAGCCATGGAGAAGAGTTTAGACACTAGGAGAAGATAAGGAACACACCCATTATCAAGAAATCACATTAGGATTCTCTTTTTAACCTGTTCCTTAAAACACTACTGCTTAGGAAATCTATTGGAGTCAGAAGCCGTCAAGGGTAGCTTAGGGTTAGGGTTAGGGTTAGGGTGAGGGTTAGGGTACGGCTTACGATACGGGTTCGGGGAGGGGTTCGGGTAGTGCGTAGGGTATGGGTTAGGGTTAGGGTTAGGGCTAGTGTTAGGGTTAGGGCTCGGTTTAGGGTACGGGTTAGGATTAGGGTATGCGTTAGGGTTAGGGTAGGGGTTAGGGTTAGGATACGCTTTAGGGTGAGGGTAGTTATTAAACCTATCCCACTCTCTAGATACCCCTTAGCACGTAAAGGAATATTATTTGGGGGTCCAGCCATGGAGAAGGGTTTAGACACTCGGAGAAGATAAGGAACACACCCATTATCAAGAAATCACAATATGATTCTCTTTTTAAGCTGTTCCTTAAAACACTAGTGCTTAGGAAATCTATATGAGGCAGAAGCAGTCAAGGGTAGCTTAGGGTTAGGGTTAGGGTTAGGGTGAGGGTTAGGGTACGGCTTAGGGTACGGGTTCGGGGAGGGGTTCGGGTAGGGCGTAGGGTATGGGTTAGGGTTAGGGATAGGGTTAGTGTTAGGGTTAGGGCTCGGTTTAGGGTACGGGTTAGGATTAGGGTACGCGTTAGGGTTAGGGTAGGGGTTAGGGTTAGGGTACGCGTTAGGGTGGGGGTAGTTATTAAACCTATCACACTCTCTAGATACCCCTTAGCGCGTAAAGGACTATTATTTGGGGGTCCAGCCATGGAGAAGAGTTTAGGCACGAGGAGAAGATAAGGAACACACCCATTATCAAGAAATCACAATGTGATTCTCTTTTTAAACTGTTCCTTAAAACACTAGTGCTTAGGAAATCTATTGGAGGCAGAAGCAGTCAAGGGTAGCTTAGGGTTAGGGTTAGGGTTAGGGTGAGGGTTAGGGTATGGCTTAGGGTACGGGTTTAGGGAGGGGTTCAGGTAGGGCGTAGGGTATGGGTTAGGGTTAGGGTTAGGGTTAGTGTTAGGGTTAGGGCTCGGTTTAGGGTACGGGTTAGGATTAGGGTATGCGTTAGGGTTAGGGTAGGGGTTAGGGTTAGGATACGCGTTAGGGTGAGGGAAGTTATTAAACCTATCCCACTCTCTAGATACCCCTTAGCACGAAAATGAATATTATTTGGGGGTCCAGCCATGGAGAAGAGTTTAGACACGAGAAGATAAGGAACACACCCATTATCAAGAAATCACATTAGGATTCTCTTTTTAACCTGTTCCTTAAATCACTAGTGCTTAGGAAATCTATTGGAGGCAGAAGCCGTCAAGGGTAGCTTAGGGTTAGGGTTAGGGTTAGGGTGAGGGTTAGGGTACGGCTTAGGGTACGGGTTCGGGGAGGGGTTCGGGTAGGGCGTAGGGTATGGGTTAGAGTTAGGGTTAGGGTTAGTGTTAGGGTTAGGGCTCGGTTTAGGGTACGGGTTAGGATTAGGGTACGCGTTAGTGTTAGGGTAGGGGTTAGGGTTAGGGTACGCTTTAGGGTGAGGGTAGTTATTAAACCTATCCCACTCTCTAGATACCCCTTAGCACGTAAAGGAATATTATTTGGGGGTCCAGTCATGGAGCAGGGTTTAGACACTAGGAGAAGATAAGGAACACACCCATTATCAAGAAATCACATTAGGATTCTCTTTTTAACCTGTTCCTTAAAACACTAGTGCTTAGGAAATCTATTGGAGGCAGAAGCAGTCAAGGGTAGCTTAGGGTTAGGGTTAGGGTTAGGGTGAGGGTTAGGGTATGGCTTAGGGTACGGGTTCGGGGAGTGGTTCGGGTAGGGCGTAGGGTATGGGTTAGAGTTAGGGTTAGGGTTAGTGTTAGGGTTAGGGCTCGGTTTAGGGTACGGGTTAGGATTAGGGTACGCGTTAGTGTTAGGGTAGGGGTTAGGGTTAGGGTACGCTTTAGGGTGAGGGTAGTTATTAAACCTATCCCACTCTCTAGATACCCCTTAGCACGTAAAGGAATATTATTTGGGGGTCCAGTCATGGAGCAGGGTTTAGACACTAGGAGAAGATAAGGAACACACCCATTATCAAGAAATCACATTAGGATTCTCTTTTTAACCTGTTCCTTAAAACACTAGTGCTTAGGAAATCTATTGGAGGCAGAAGCAGTCAAGGGTAGCTTAGGGTTAGGGTTAGGGTTAGGGTGAGGGTTAGGGTATGGCTTAGGGTACGGGTTCGGGGAGGGTTTCGGGTAGGGCGTAGGGTATGTGTTAGGGTTAGGGTTAGGGTTAGTGTTAGAGTTAGGGCTCGGTTTAGGGTACGGGTTAGGATTAGGGTACTCGTTAGGGTTAGGGTAGCGGTTAGGGTTAGGGTACGCGTTAGGGTGAGGGTAGTTAGTAAACCTATCACACTCTCTAGATACCCCTTAGCACGTAAAGGAATATTATTTGGGGGTCCAGCCATGGAGAAGACTTTAGACACTAGGAGAAGATAAGGAACACACCCATTATCACGAAATCACATTAGGATTCTCTTTTTAACCTGTTCCTTAAAACACTAGTGCTTAGGAAATCTATTGGAGGCAGAAGCAGTCAAGGGTAGCTTAGGGTTAGGGTTAGGGTTAGGGTGAGGGTTAGGGTATGGCTTAGGGTACGGGTTCGGGGTGGGGTTCGGGTAGGGCGTAGGGTATGGGTTAGAGTTAGGGTTAGGGTTAGTGTTAGGGTTAGGGCTCGGTTTAGGGTACGGGTTAGGATTAGGGTACGCGTTAGTGTTAGGGTAGGGGTTAGGGTTAGGGTACGCTTTAGGGTGAGGGTAGTTATTAAACCTATCCCACTCTCTAGATACCCCTTAGCACGTAAAGGAATATTATTTGGGGGTCCAGTCATGGAGCAGGGTTTAGACACTAGGAGAAGATAAGGAACACACCCATTATCAAGAAATCACATTAGGATTCTCTTTTTAACCTGTTCCTTAAAACACTAGTGCTTAGGAAATCTATTGGAGGCAGAAGCAGTCAAGGGTAGCTTAGGGTTAGGGTTAGGGTTAGGGTGAGGGTTAGGGTATGGCTTAGGGTACGGGTTCGGGGAGGGTTTCGGGTAGGGCGTAGGGTATGTGTTAGGGTTAGGGTTAGGGTTAGTGTTAGAGTTAGGTCTCGGTTTAGGGTACGGGTTAGGATTAGGGTACTCGTTAGGGTTAGGGTAGCGGTTAGGGTTAGGGTACGCGTTAGGGTGAGGGTAGTTAGTAAACCTATCACACTCTCTAGATACCCCTTAGCACGTAAAGGAATATTATTTGGGGGTCCAGCCATGGAGAAGACTTTAGACACTAGGAGAAGATAAGGAACACACCCATTATCACGAAATCACATTAGGATTCTCTTTTTAACCTGTTCCTTAAAACACTAGTGCTTAGGAAATCTATTGGAGGCAGAAGCAGTCAAGGGTAGATTAGAGTTAGGGTTAGGGTTAGGGTGAGGGTTAGGGTACGGCTTAGGTTACGGGTTCGGGGAGGGGTTCGGGTAGGGCGTAGGGTATGGTTTAGGGTTAGGGTTAGGGCTAGTGTTAGGGTTAGGGCTCGGTTTAGGTTACGGGTTAGGATTAGGGTACACGTTAGGGTTCGGGTAGGGGTTAGGGTTAGGGTACGCGTCAGGGTGAGGGTAGTTATTAAACCTATCCCACTCTCTAGATACCCCTTAGCACGTAAAGGAATATTATTTGGGGGTCCAGCCATGGAGAAGAGTTTAGACACGAGGAGAAGATAAGGAACACACCCATTATCAAGAAATCACATTAGGATTCTCTTTTTAACATGTTCCTTAAAACACTAGTGCTTAGGAAATCTATTGGAGGCACAAGCCGTCAAGGATAGCTTAGGGTTAGGGTTAGGGTTAGGGTGAGGGTTAGGGTACGGCTTAGGGTACGGGTTCGGGGCGGGGTTCGGGTAGGGCGTAGTGTATGGGTTAGGGTTAGGGTTAGGGCTAGTGTTAGGGTTAGGGCTCGGTTTATGGTACAGGTTAGGATTAGGGTACGCATTAGGGTTAGGGTAGGGGTTAGGGTTAGTGTACGCGTTCGGGTGAGGGTAGTTATTAAACCTATCCCACTCTCTAGATACCCCTTAGCACGTACAGGAATATTATTGGGGGTCCAGCCATGGAGAAGAGTTTAGACACTAGGAGAAGATAAGGAACACACCCATTATCAAGAAATCACAATGTGATTCTCTTTTTAAACTGTTCCTTAAAACACTAGTGCTTAGGAAATCTATTGGAGGCAGAAGCAGTCAAGGGTAGCTTAGGGTTAGGGTTAGGGTTAGGGTGAGGGTTAGGGTACGGCTTAGGGTACGGGTTCGGGGAGGGGTTCGGGTAGGGCGTAGGGTATGGGTTAGGGTTAGGGTTAGGGCTAGTGTTAGGGTTAGGGCTCGGTTTAGGGTACGGATTAGGATTAGGGTATGCGTTAGGGTTAGGGTAGGGGTTAGGGTTAGAATACGCGTTAGGGTGAGGGAAGTTATTAAACCTATCCCACTCTCTAGATACCCCTTAGCACGAAAAGGAATATTATTTGGGGGTCCAGCCATGGAGAAGAGTTTAGACACGAGAAGATAAGGAACACACCCATTATCAAGAAATCACATTAGGATTCCCTTTTAAACCTGTTCCTTAAAACACTACTGCTTAGGAAATCTATTGGAGGCAGAAGCCGTCAAGGGTAGCTTAGGGTTAGGGTTAGGGTTAGGGTGAGGGTTAGGGTACGGCTTACGATACGGGTTCGGGGAGGGTTTCGGGTAGGGCGTAGGGTATGGGTTAGGGTTAGGGTTAGGGCTAGTGTTAGGGTTAGGGCTCGGTTTAGGGTACGGGTTAGGATTAGGGTATGCGTTAGGGTTAGGGTAGGGGTTAGGGTTAGGATACGCTTTAGGGTGAGGGTAGTTATTAAACCTATCCCACTCTCTAGATACCCCTTAGCACGTAAAGGAATATTATTTGGGGGTCCAGCCATGGAGAAGGGTTTAGACACTAGGAGAAGATAAGGAACACACCCATTATCAAGAAATCACAATATGATTCTCTTTTTAAGCTGTTCCTTAAAACACTAGTGCTTAGGAAATCTATATGAGGCAGAAGCAGTCAAGGGTAGCTTAGGGTTAGGGTTAGGGTTAGGGTGAGGGTTAGGGTACGGCTTAGGGTACGGGTTCGGGGAGGGTTTCGGGTAGGGCGTAGGGTATGGGTTAGGTTTAGGGTTAGGGTTAGTGTTAGGGTTAGGGCTCGGTTTAGGGTACGGGTTAGGATTAGGGTACTCGTTAGGGTCAGGGTAGTGGTTAGGGTTAGGGTACGCGTTAGGGTGAGGGTAGTTATTAAACCTATCACACTCTCTAGATACCCCTTAGCACGTAAAGGAATATTATTTGGGGGTCCAGCCATGGAGAAGAGTTTAGACACTAGGAGAAGATAAGGAACACACCCATTATCACGAAATCACATTAGGATTCTCTTTTTAACCTGTTCCTTAAAACACTAGTGCTTAGGAAATCTATTGGAGGCAGAAGCAGTCAAGGGTAGCTTAGGGTTAGGGTTAGGGTTAGGGTGAGGGTTAGGGTACGGCTTAGGGTACGGGTTCGGGGAGGGGTTCGGGTAGGGCGTAGGGTATGGGTTAGGGTTAGGGTTAGGGCTAGTGTTAGGGTTAGGGCTCGGTTTAGGGTACGGGTTAGGATTAGGGTACGCGTTAGGGTTAGGGTAGGGGTTAGGGTTAGGGTACGCGTTAGGGTGAGGGTAGTTATTAAACCTATCCCACTCTCTAGATACCCCTTAGCTCGTAAAGGAATATTATTTGGGGGTCCAGCCATGGAGAAGAGTTTAGACACGAGGAGAAGACAAGGAACACACCCATTATCAAGAAATCACATTAGGATTCTCTTTTTAACCTGTTCCTTAAAACACTAGTGCTTAGGAAATCTATTGGAGGCAGAAGCCGTCAAGGGTAGCTTAGGGTTAGGGTTAGGGTTAGGGTGAGGGTTAGGGTACGGTTTAGGGTACGGGTTCAGGGAGGCGTTCGGGTAGGGCGTAGGGTATGGGTTAGGGTTAGGGTTAGAGTTAGTGTTAGGGTTAGGGCTCGGTTTAGGGTACGGGTTAGGATTAGGGTACGCGCTAGTGTTAGGGTAGGTGTTAGGGTTAGGGTACGCGTTAGGGTGAGGGTAGTTATTAAACCTATCACACTCTCTAGATACCCCTTAGCACATAAAGGAATATTATATGGGGGTCCAGCCATGGAGAAGAGTTTAGACACGAGGAGAAGACAAGGAACACACCCATTATCAAGAAATCACATTAGGATTCTCTTTTTAACATGTTCCTTAAAACACTAGTGCTTAGGAAATCTATTGGAGGCAGAAGCCATCAAGGGTAGCTTAGGGTTAGGGTTAGGGTTAGGGTGAGGGTTAGGGTACGGCTTAGGGTACGGGTTCGGGGAGGTGTTCGGGTAGGGCCTAGGGTATGGGTTAGGGTTAGGGTTAGGGCTAGTGTTAGGGTTAGGGCTCGGTTTAGGGTACGGGTTAGGATTAGGGTATGCGTTAGGGTAAGGGTAGGGGTTAGGGTTAGTGTACGCGTTAGGGTGAGGGTAGTTATTAAACCTATCCCACTCTCTAGATACCCCTTAGCACGTAAAGGAATATTATTGGGGGTCCAGCCATGGAGAAGAGTTTAGACACTAGGAGAAGATAATGAACACACCCATTATCACGAAATCACATTAGGATTCTCTTTTTAACCTGTTCCTTAAAACACTAGTGCTTAGGAAATCTATTTGAGGAAGAAGCAGTCAAGGGTAGCTTAGGGTTAGGATTAGGGTTAGGGTGAGTTTTAGGGTATGGCTTAGGGTACGGGTTCGGGGAGGGGTTCGGGTAGGGCGTAGGGTATGGGTTAGGGTTAGGGTTAGGGTTAGTGTTAGGGTTAGGGCTCGGTTTAGGGTACGGGTTAGGATTAGGGTACGCGTTAGGGTTAGGGCAGGGGTTAGGGTTAGGGTACGCGTTATGGTGGGGGTAGTTATTAAACCTATCCCACTCTCTTGATACCCCTTAGCACGTAAAGGAATATTATTTGGGGGTCCAGCCATGGAGAAGAGTTTAGACACTAGGAGAATATAAGGAACACACCCATTATCAAGAAATCACATTAGGATTCTCTTTTTAACCTGTTCCTTAAAACACTACTGCTTAGGAAATCTATTGGAGGCAGAAGCCGTCAAGGGTAGCTTAGGGTTAGGGTTAGGGTTAGGGTGAGGGTTAGGGTACGGCTTACGATACGGGTTCGTGGAGGGGTTCGGGTAGGGCGTAGGGTATGGGTTAGGGTTAGGGTTAGTGCTAGTGTTAGGGTTAGGGCTCGGTTTAGGGTACGGGTTAGGATTAGGGTATGCGTTAGGGTTAGGGTAGGGGTTAGGGTTAGGATACGCTTTAGGGTGAGGGTAGTTATTAAACCTATCCCACTCTCTAGATACCCCTTAGCACGTAAAGGAATATTATTTGGGGGTCCAGCCATGGAGAAGGGTTTAGACACTAGGAGAAGATAAGGAACACAGCCATTATCAAGAAATCACATTAGGATTCTCTTTTTAACATGTTCCTTAAAACACTAGTGCTTAGGAAATCTATTGGAGGCAGAAGCAGTCAAGGATAGCTTAGGGTTAGGGTTAGGGTTAGGGTGAGGATTAGGGTACGGCTTAGGGTACGGGTTCGGGGCGGGGTTCGGGTAGGGCGTAGTGTATGGGTTAGGGTTAGGGTTAGGGCTAGTGTTAGGGTTAGGGCTCGGTTTATGGTACAGGTTAGAATTAGGGTACGCGTTAGGGTTAGGGTAGGGGTTAGGGTTAGTGTACGCGTTCGGGTGAGGGTAGTTATTAAACCTATCCCACTCTCTAGATACCCCTTAGCACGTACAGGAATATTATTGGGGGTCCAGCCATGGAGAAGAGTTTAGACACTAGGAGAAGATAAGGAACACACCCATTATCAAGAAATCACAATGTGATTCTCTTTTTAAACTGTTCCTTAAAACACTAGTGCTTAGGAAATCTATTGGAGGCAGAAGCAGTCAAGGGTAGCTTAGGGTTAGGGTTAGGGTTAGGGTGAGGGTTAGGGTACGGCTTAGGGTACGGGTTCGGGGAGGGGTTCGGGTAGGGCGTAGGGTATGGGTTAGGGTTAGGGTTAGGGCTAGTGTTAGGGTTAGGGCTCGGTTTAGGGTACGGATTAGGATTAGGGTATGCGTTAGGGTTAGGGTAGGGGTTAGGGTTAGAATACGTGTTAGGGTGAGGGAAGTTATTAAACCTATCCCACTCTCTAGATACCCCTTAGCACGAAAAGGAATATTATTTGGGGGTCCAGCCATGGAGAAGAGTTTAGACACGAGAAGATAAGGAACACACCCATTATCAAGAAATCACATTAGGATTCTCTTTTTAACCTGTTCCTTAAATCACTAGTGCTTAGGAAATCTATTGGAGGCAGAAGCCGTCAAGGGTAGCTTAGGGTTAGGGTTAGGGTTAGGGTGAGGGTTAGGGTACGGCTTAGGGTACGGGTTCGGTGAGGGGTTCGGGTAGGGCGTAGGGTATGGGTTAGAGTTAGGGTTAGGGTTAGTGTTAGGGTTAGGGCTCGGTTTAGGGTACGGGTTAGGATTAGGGTACGCGTTAGGGTTAGGGTAGGGGTTAGGGTTAGGGTATGCGATAGGGTGAGGTTAGTTATTAAACCTATCCCACTCTCTAGATACCCCTTAGCACGTAAAGGAATATTATTTGGGGGTCCAGCCATGGAGAAGAGTTTAGACACTAGGAGAAGATAAGGAACACACCCATTATCAAGAAATCACATTAGGATTCTCTTTTTAACCTGTTCCTTAAAACACTACTGCTTAGGAAATCTATTGGAGTCAGAAGCCGTCAAGGGTAGCTTAGGGTTAGGGTTAGGGTTAGGGTGAGGGTTAGGGTACGGCTTACGATACGGGTTCGGGGAGGGGTTCGGGTAGTGCGTAGGGTATGGGTTAGGGTTAGGGTTAGGGCTAGTGTTAGGGTTAGGGCTCGGTTTAGGGTACGGGTTAGGATTAGGGTATGCGTTAGGGTTAGGGTAGGGGTTAGGGTTAGGATACGCTTTAGGGTGAGGGTAGTTATTAAACCTATCCCACTCTCTAGATACCCCTTAGCACGTAAAGGAATATTATTTGGGGGTCCAGCCATGGAGAAGGGTTTAGACACTCGGAGAAGATAAGGAACACACCCATTATCAAGAAATCACAATATGATTCTCTTTTTAAGCTGTTCCTTAAAACACTAGTGCTTAGGAAATCTATATGAGGCAGAAGCAGTCAAGGGTAGCTTAGGGTTAGGGTTAGGGTTAGGGTGAGGGTTAGGGTACGGCTTAGGGTACGGGTTCGGGGAGGGGTTCGCGTAGGGCGTAGGGTATGGGTTAGGGTTAGGGATAGGGTTAGTGTTAGGGTTAGGGCTCGGTTTAGGGTACGGGTTAGGATTAGGGTACGCGTTAGGGTTAGGGTAGGGGTTAGGGTTAGGGTACGCGTTAGGGTGGGGGTAGTTATTAAACCTATCACACTCTCTAGATACCCCTTAGCGCGTAAAGGACTATTATTTGGGGGTCCAGCCATGGAGAAGAGTTTAGGCACGAGGAGAAGATAAGGAACACACCCATTATCAAGAAATCACAATGTGATTCTCTTTTTAAACTGTTCCTTAAAACACTAGTGCTTAGGAAATCTATTGGAGGCAGAAGCAGTCAAGGGTAGCTTAGGGTTAGGGTTAGGGTTAGGGTGAGGGTTAGGGTACGGCTTAGGGTACGGGTTCGGGGAGGGGTTCGGGTAGGGCGTAGGGTATGGGTTAGGGTTAGGGTTAGGGCTAGTGTTAGGGTTAGGGCTCGGTTTAGGGTACGGGTTAGGATTAGGGTATGCGTTAGGGTTAGGGTAGGGGTTAGGGTTAGGATACGCGTTAGGGTGAGGGAAGTTATTAAACCTATCCCACTCTCTAGATACCCCTTAGCACGAAAATGAATATTATTTGGGGGTCCAGCCATGGAGAAGAGTTTAGACACGAGAAGATAAGGAACACACCCATTATCAAGAAATCACATTAGGATTCTCTTTTTAACCTGTTCCTTAAATCACTAGTGCTTAGGAAATCTATTGGAGGCAGAAGCCGTCAAGGGTAGCTTAGGGTTAGGGTTAGGGTTAGGGTGAGGGTTAGGGTACGGCTTAGGGTACGGGTTCGGGGAGGGGTTCGGGTAGGGCGTAGGGTATGGGTTAGAGTTAGGGTTAGGGTTAGTGTTAGGGTTAGGGCTCGGTTTAGGGTACGGGTTAGGATTAGGGTACGCGTTAGTGTTAGGGTAGGGGTTAGGGTTAGGGTACGCTTTAGGGTGAGGGTAGTTATTAAACCTATCCCACTCTCTAGATACCCCTTAGCACGTAAAGGAATATTATTTGGGGGTCCAGTCATGGAGCAGGGTTTAGACACTAGGAGAAGATAAGGAACACACCCATTATCAAGAAATCACATTAGGATTCTCTTTTTAACCTGTTCCTTAAAACACTAGTGCTTAGGAAATCTATTGGAGGCAGAAGCAGTCAAGGGTAGCTTAGGGTTAGGGTTAGGGTTAGGGTGAGGGTTAGGGTATGGCTTAGGGTACGGGTTCGGGGAGTGGTTCGGGTAGGGCGTAGGGTATGGGTTAGAGTTAGGGTTAGGGTTAGTGTTAGGGTTAGGGCTCGGTTTAGGGTACGGGTTAGGATTAGGGTACGCGTTAGTGTTAGGGTAGGGGTTAGGGTTAGGGTACGCTTTAGGGTGAGGGTAGTTATTAAACCTATCCCACTCTCTAGATACCCCTTAGCACGTAAAGGAATATTATTTGGGGGTCCAGTCATGGAGCAGGGTTTAGACACTAGGAGAAGATAAGGAACACACCCATTATCAAGAAATCACATTAGGATTCTCTTTTTAACCTGTTCCTTAAAACACTAGTGCTTAGGAAATCTATTGGAGGCAGAAGCAGTCAAGGGTAGCTTAGGGTTAGGGTTAGGGTTAGGGTGAGGGTTAGGGTATGGCTTAGGGTACGGGTTCGGGGAGGGTTTCGGGTAGGGCGTAGGGTATGTGTTAGGGTTAGGGTTAGGGTTAGTGTTAGAGTTAGGGCTCGGTTTAGGGTACGGGTTAGGATTAGGGTACTCGTTAGGGTTAGGGTAGCGGTTAGGGTTAGGGTACGCGTTAGGGTGAGGGTAGTTAGTAAACCTATCACACTCTCTAGATACCCCTTAGCACGTAAAGGAATATTATTTGGGGGTCCAGCCATGGAGAAGACTTTAGACACTAGGAGAAGATAAGGAACACACCCATTATCACGAAATCACATTAGGATTCTCTTTTTAACCTGTTCCTTAAAACACTAGTGCTTAGGAAATCTATTGGAGGCAGAAGCAGTCAAGGGTAGATTAGAGTTAGGGTTAGGGTTAGGGTGAGGGTTAGGGTACGGCTTAGGTTACGGGTTCGGGGAGGGGTTCGGGTAGGGCGTAGGGTATGGTTTAGGGTTAGGGTTAGGGCTAGTGTTAGGGTTAGGGCTCGGTTTAGGTTACGGGTTAGGATTAGGGTACACGTTAGGGTTCGGGTAGGGGTTAGGGTTAGGGTACGCGTCAGGGTGAGGGTAGTTATTAAACCTATCCCACTCTCTAGATACCCCTTAGCACGTAAAGGAATATTATTTGGGGGTCCAGCCATGGAGAAGAGTTTAGACACGAGGAGAAGATAAGGAACACACCCATTATCAAGAAATCACATTAGGATTCTCTTTTTAACATGTTCCTTAAAACACTAGTGCTTAGGAAATCTATTGGAGGCACAAGCCGTCAAGGATAGCTTAGGGTTAGGGTTAGGGTTAGGGTGAGGGTTAGGGTACGGCTTAGGGTACGGGTTCGGGGCGGGGTTCGGGTAGGGCGTAGTGTATGGGTTAGGGTTAGGGTTAGGGCTAGTGTTAGGGTTAGGGCTCGGTTTATGGTACAGGTTAGGATTAGGGTACGCGTTAGGGTTAGGGTAGGGGTTAGGGTTAGTGTACGCGTTCGGGTGAGGGTAGTTATTAAACCTATCCCACTCTCTAGATACCCCTTAGCACGTACAGGAATATTATTGGGTGTCCAGCCATGGAGAAGAGTTTAGACACTAGGAGAAGATAAGGAACACACCCATTATCAAGAAATCACATTAGGATTCTCTTTTTAACCTGTTCCTTAAAACACTAGTGCTTAGGAAATCTATTGGAGGCAGAAGCAGTCAAGGGTAGCTTAGGGTTAGGGTTAGGGTTAGGGTGAGGGTTAGGGTATGGCTTAGGGTACGGGTTCGGGGAGGGGTTCGGGTAGGGCGTAGGCTATGGGTTAGGGTTAGGGTTAGGGTTAGTGTTAGGGTTAGGGCTCGGTTTAGGGTACGGGTTAGGATTAGGGTACGCGTTAGTGTTAGGGCAGGGGTTAGGGTTAGGGTACGCGTTAGGGTGGGGGTAGTTATTAAACCTATCACACTCTCTAGATACCCCTTAGCACGTAAAGGAATATTATTTCGGGGTCCAGCCATGGAGAAGAGTTTAGACACGAGGAGAAGATAAGGAACACACCCATTATCAAGAAATCACATTAGGATACTCTTTTTAACCTGTTCCTTAAAACACTAGTGCTTAGGAAATCTATTGGAGGCAGAAACAGTCAAGGGTAGCTTAGGGTTAGGGTTAGGGTTAGGGTGAGGGTTAGGGTACGGCTTAGGGCACGGGTTCGGGGAGGGGTTCGGGTAGGGCGTAGGCTATGGGTTAGGGTTAGTGTTAGGGTTAGTGTTAGGTTTAGGGCTCGGTTTAGGGTACGGGTTAGGATTAGGGTACGCGTTAGGGTTAGGGTTGGGGTTAGGGTTAGGGTATGCGATAGGGTGAGGTTAGTTATTAAACCTATCCCACTCTCTAGATACCCCTTAGCACGTAAAGGAATATTATTTGGGGGTCCAGCCATGGAGAAGAGTTTAGACACTAGGAGAAGATAAGGAACACACCCATTATCAAGAAATCACATTAGGATTCTCTTTTTAACCTGTTCCTTAAAACACTACTGCTTAGGAAATCTATTGGAGGCAGAAGCCGTCAAGGGTAGCTTAGGGTTAGGGTTAGGGTTAGGGTGAGGGTTAGGGTACGGCTTACGATACGGGTTCGGGGAGGGGTTCGGGTAGGGCGTAGGGTATGGGTTAGGGTTAGGGTTAGGGCTAGTGTTAGGGTTAGGGCTCGGTTTAGGGTACGGGTTAGGATTAGGGTATGCGTTAGGGTTAGGGTAGGGGTTAGGGTTAGGATACGCTTTAGGGTGAGGGTAGTTATTAAACCTATCCCACTCTCTAGATACCCCTTAGCACGTAAAGGAATATTATTTGGGGGTCCAGCCATGGAGAAGGGTTTAGACACTAGGAGAAGATAAGGAACACACCCATTATCAAGAAATCACAATATGATTCTCTTTTTAAGCTGTTCCTTAAAACACTAGTGCTTAGGAAATCTATATGAGGCAGAAGCAGTCAAGGGTAGCTTAGGGTTAGGGTTAGGGTTAGGGTGAGGGTTAGGGTACGGATTAGGGTACGGGTTCGGGGAGGGTTTCGGGTAGGGCGTAGGGTATGGGTTAGGTTTAGGGTTAGGGTTAGTGTTAGGTTTAGGGCTCGGTTTAGGGTACGGGTTAGGATTAGGGTACTCGTTAGGGTCAGGGTAGTGGTTAGGGTTAGGGTACGCGTTAGGGTGAGGGTAGTTATTAAACCTATCACACTCTCTAGATACCCCTTAGCACGTAAAGGAATATTATTTGGGGGTCCAGCCATGGAGAAGAGTTTAGACACTAGGAGAAGATAAGGAACACACCCATTATCACGAAATCACATTAGGATTCTCTTTTTAACCTGTTCCTTAAAACACTAGTGCTTAGGAAATCTATTGGAGGCAGAAGCAGTCAAGGGTAGCTTAGGGTTAGGGTTAGGGTTAGGGTGAGGGTTAGGGTACGGCTTAGGGTACGGGTTCGGGGAGGGGTTCGGGTAGGGCGTAGGGTATGGGTTAGGGTTAGGGTTAGGGCTAGTGTTAGGGTTAGGGCTCGGTTTAGGGTACGGGTTAGGATTAGGGTACGCGTTAGGGTTAGGGTAGGGGTTAGGGTTAGGGTACGCGTTAGGGTGAGGGTAGTTATTAAACCTATCCCACTCTCTAGATACCCCTTAGCTCGTAAAGGAATATTATTTGGGGGTCCAGCCATGGAGAAGAGTTTAGACACGAGGAGAAGACAAGGAACACACCCATTATCAAGAAATCACATTAGGATTCTCTTTTTAACCTGTTCCTTAAAACACTAGTGCTTAGGAAATCTATTGGAGGCAGAAGCCGTCAAGGGTAGCTTAGGGTTAGGGTTAGGGTTAGGGTGAGGGTTAGGGTACGGTTTAGGGTACGGGTTCAGGGAGGCGTTCGGGTAGGGCGTAGGGTATGGGTTAGGGTTAGGGTTAGAGTTAGTGTTAGGGTTAGGGCTCGGTTTAGGGTACGGGTTAGGATTAGGGTACGCGCTAGTGTTAGGGTAGGTGTTAGGGTTAGGGTACGCATTAGGGTGAGGGTAGTTATTAAACCTATCACACTCTCTAGATACCCCTTAGCACATAAAGGAATATTATATGGGGGTCCAGCCATGGAGAAGAGTTTAGACACGAGGAGAAGACAAGGAACACACCCATTATCAAGAAATCACATTAGGATTCTCTTTTTAACATGTTCCTTAAAACACTAGTGCTTAGGAAATCTATTGGAGGCAGAAGCCATCAAGGGTAGCTTAGGGTTAGGGTTAGGGTTAGGGTGAGGGTTAGGGTACGGCTTAGGGTACGGGTTCGGGGAGGTGTTCGGGTAGGGCCTAGGGTATGGGTTAGGGTTAGGGTTAGGGCTAGTGTTAGGGTTAGGGCTCGGTTTAGGGTACGGGTTAGGATTAGGGTATGCGTTAGGGTAAGGGTAGGGGTTAGGGTTAGTGTACGCGTTAGGGTGAGGGTAGTTATTAAACCTATCCCACTCTCTAGATACCCCTTAGCACGTAAAGGAATATTATTGGGGGTCCAGCCATGGAGAAGAGTTTAGACACTAGGAGAAGATAATGAACACACCCATTATCACGAAATCACATTAGGATTCTCTTTTTAACCTGTTCCTTAAAACACTAGTGCTTAGGAAATCTATTTGAGGAAGAAGCAGTCAAGGGTAGCTTAGGGTTAGGATTAGGGTTAGGGTGAGTTTTAGGGTATGGCTTAGGGTACGGGTTCGGGGAGGGGTTCGGGTAGGGCGTAGGGTATGGGTTAGGGTTAGGGTTAGGGTTAGTGTTAGGGTTAGGGCTCGGTTTAGGGTACGGGTTAGGATTAGGGTACGCGTTAGGGTTAGGGCAGGGGTTAGGGTTAGGGTACGCGTTATGGTGGGGGTAGTTATTAAACCTATCCCACTCTCTTGATACCCCTTAGCACGTAAAGGAATATTATTTGGGGGTCCAGCCATGGAGAAGAGTTTAGACACTAGGAGAATATAAGGAACACACCCATTATCAAGAAATCACATTAGGATTCTCTTTTTAACCTGTTCCTTAAAACACTACTGCTTAGGAAATCTATTGGAGGCAGAAGCCGTCAAGGGTAGCTTAGGGTTAGGGTTAGGGTTAGGGTGAGGGTTAGGGTACGGCTTACGATACGGGTTCGGGGAGGAGTTCGGGTAGGGCGTAGGGTATGGGTTAGGGTTAGGGTTAGTGCTAGTGTTAGGGTTAGGGCTCGGTTTAGGGTACGGGTTAGGATTAGGGTATGCGTTAGGTTTAGGGTAGGGGTTAGGGTTAGGATACGCTTTAGGGTGAGGGTAGTTATTAAACCTATCCCACTCTCTAGATACCCCTTAGCACGTAAAGGAATATTATTTGGGGGTCCAGCCATGGAGAAGGGTTTAGACACTAGGAGAAGATAAGGAACACAGCCATTATCAAGAAATCACATTAGGATTCTCTTTTTAACCTGTTCCTTAAAACACTAGTGCTTAGGAAATCTATTGGAGGCAGAAGCAGTCAAGGGTAGCTTAGGGTTAGGGTTAGGGTTAGGGTGAGGGTTAGGGTACGGCTTAGGGTATGGGTTCGGGGAGGGGTTCGGGTAGGGCGTACGGTATGGGTTAGGGTTAGGGTTAGAGTTAGTGTTAGGGTTAGGGCTCGGTTTAGGGTACGGGTTAGGATTAGGGTACGCGCTAGGGTTAGGGTAGGGGTTAGGGTTAGGGTACGCGTTAGGGTGAGGGTAGTTATTAAACCTATCCCACTCTCTAGATACCCCTTAGCACGTAAAGGAATATTATTTGGGGGTCCATCCATGGAGAAGAGTTTAGACACGAGGAGAAGATAAGGAACACACCCATTATCAAGAAATCACATTAGGATTCTCTTTTTAACCTGTTCCTTAAAACACTAGTGCTTAGGAAATCTATTGGAGGCAGAAGCCGTCAAGGGTAGCTTAGGGTTAGGGTTAGGGTTAGGGTGAGGGTTAGGGTACGGTTTAGGGTACGGGTTCGGGGAGGGGTTCGGGTAGGGCGTAGGGTATGGGTTAGGGTTAGGGTTAGGGCTCGGTTTAGGGTACAGGTTAGGATTAGGGTACGCGTTAGGGTTAGGGTAGGGGTTAGGGTTAGTGTACGCGTTCGGGTGAGGGTAGTTATTAAACCTATCCCACTCTCTAGATACCCCTTAGCACGTACAGGAATATTATTGGGGGTCCAGCCATGGAGAAGAGTTTAGACACGAGGAGAAGATAAGGAACACTCCCATTATCACGAAATCACATTAGGATTCTCTTTTTAACCTGTTCCTTAAAACATTAGTGCTTAGGAAATCTATTGGAGGCAGAAGCAGTCAAGGGTAGCTTAGGGTTAGGGTTAGGGTTAGGGTGAGGGTTAGGGTACGGCTTAGGGTACGGGTTCGGGGAGGGGTTCGGGTAGGGCGTAGGGTTTGGGTTAGGGTTAGGGTTAGGGCTCGGTTTAGGGTACAGGTTAGGATTAGGGTACGCGTTAGGGTTAGGGTAGGGGTTAGGGTTAGTGTACGCGTTCGGGTGAGGGTAGTTATTAAACCTATCCCACTCTCTACATACCCCTTAGCACGTAAAGGAATATTATTTGGGGGTCCAGCCATGGAGAAGAGTTTAGACACGAGGAGAAGATAAGGAACACACCCATTATCAAGAAATCACATTAGGATTCACTTTTTAACCTGTTCCTTAAAACACTAGTGCTTAGGAAATCTATTGGAGGCAGAAGCCGTCAAGGGTAGCTTAGGGTTAGGTTTAGGGTTAGGGTGAGGGTTAGGGTACGGTTTAGGGTACGGGTTCAGGGAGGGGTTCGGGTAGGGCGTAGGGTATGGGTTAGGGTTAGGGTTAGAGTTAGTGTTAGGGTTAGGGCTCGGTTTAGGGTACGGGTTAGGATTAGGGTACGCGCTAGGGTTAGGGTAGGGGTTAGGGTTAGGGTACGCGTTAGGGTGAGGGTAGTTATTAAACCTATCACACTCTCTAGATACCCCTTAGCACATAAAGGAATATTATTTGGGGCTGCAGCCATGGAGAAGAGTTTAGACACGAGGAGAAGATAAGGAACACACCCATTAGCAAGAAATCACATGAGGATTCTCTTTTTAACATGTTCCTTAAAACACTAGTGCTTAGGAAATCTATTGGAGGCAGAAGCCGTCAAGGGTAGCTTAGGGTTAGGGTTAGGGTTATGGTGAGGGTTAGGGTACGGCTTAGGGTACGGGTTCGGGGAGGGGTTCAGGTAGGGCGTAGGGTATGGGTTAGGGTTAGGGTTAGGGCTCGGTTTAGGGTACAGGTTAGGATTAGGGTACGCGTTAGGGTTAGGGTAGGGGTTAGGGTTAGTGTACACGTTCGGGTGAGGGTAGTTATTAAACCTATCCCACTCTCTAGATACCCCTTAGCACGTAAGGGAATATTATTGGGGGTCCAGCCATGGAGAAGAGTTTAGACACTAGGAGAAGATAAGGAAAACAACCATTATCAAGAAATCACATTAGGATTCTCTTTTTAACCTGTTCCTTAAAACACTAGTGCTTAGGAAATCTATTGGAGGCAGAAGCAGTCAAGGGTAGCTTAGGGTTAGGGTTAGGGTTAGGGTATGGCTTAGGGTACGGGTTCGGGGAGGGGTTCGGGTAGGGCGTAGGCTATGGGTTAGGGTTAGGGTTAGGGTTAGTGTTAGGGTTAGGGCTCGGTTTAGGGTACGGGTTAGGATTAGTGTATGCGTTAGGGTTAGGGTAGGGGTTAGGGTTAGGGTACGCGTTAGGGTGAGGGTAGTTATTAAACCTATCCCACTCTCTAGATACCCCTTAGCACGTAAAGGAATATTATTTGGGGGTCCAGCCATGGAGAAGAGTTTAGACACAAGGAGAAGATTAGGAACACACCCATTATCAAGAAATCACATTAGGATTCTCTTTTTAACATGTTCCTTAAAACACTAGTGCTTAGGAAATCTATTGGAGGCAGAAGCCGTCAAGGGTAGCTTAGGGTTAGGGTTAGGGTTAGGGTGAGGGTTAGGGTACGGCTTAGGGTACGGGTTCGGGGAGGGGTTCGGGTAGGGCGTAGGGTATGGGTTAGGGTTATGGTTAGGGTTAGTGTTAGGGTTAGGGATCGGTTTAGGGTACGGGTTAGGATTAGGTTACGCGTTAGGGTTAGGGTAGGGGTTAGGGTTAGTGTACGCGTTAGGGTGAGGGTAGTTATTAAACCTATCCCACTCTCTAGATACCCCTTAGCACGTACAGGAATATTATTGGGGGTCCAGCCATGGAGAAGAGTTTAGACACTAGGAGAAGATAAGGAACACACCCATTATCAAGAAATCACATTAGGATTCTCTTTTTAACCTGTTCCTTAAAACACTAGTGCTTAGGAAATCTATTGGAGGCAGAAGCAGTCAAGGGTAGATTAGGGTTAGGGTTAGGGTTAGGGTGAGGGTTAGGGTATGGCTTAGGGTACGGGTTCGGGGTGGGGTTCGGGTAGGGCGTAGGGTATGGGTTAGGGTTAGGGTTAGGGTTAGTGTTAGGGTTAGGGCTCGGTTTAGGGTACGGGTTAGGATTAGGGTACGCGTTAGGGTTAGGGTAGGGGTTAGGGTTAGGGTACGCGTTAGGGTGGGGGTAGTTATTAAACCTATCACACTCTCTAGATACCCCTTAGCACATAAAGGAATATTATTTGGGGGTCCAGACATGGAGAAGAGTTTAGACACTAGGAGAAGATAAGGAACACACCCATTATCACGAAATCACATTAGGATTCTCTTTTTAACCTGTTCCTTAAAACACTAGTGCTTAGGAAATCTATTGGAGGCAGAAGCAGTCAAGGGTAGCTTAGGGTTAGGGTTAGGGTTAGGGTGAGGGTTAGGGTACGGCTTAGGGTACGGGTTCGGGGAGGGGTTCGGGTAGGCCGTAGGGTATGGGTTAGGGTTAGGGTTAGGGTTAGTGTTAGGGTTAGGGCTCGGTTTAGGGTAAGGGTTAGGATTAGGGTACGCGTTAGTGTTAGGGCAGTGGTTAGAGTTAGGGTACGCTTTAGGGTGAGGGTAGTTATTAAACCTATCCCACTCTCTAGATACCCCTTAGCACGTACAGGAATATTATTGGGGGTCCAGCCATGGAGAAGAGTTTAGACACGAGGAGAAGATAAGGAACACACCCATTATCAAGAAATCACATTAGGATTCTCTTTTTAACATGTTCCTTAAAACACTAGTGCTTAGGAAATCTATTGGAGGCAGAAGCCGTCAAGGGTAGCTTAGGGTTAGGGTTAGGGTTAGGGTGAGGGTTAGGGTACGGCTTAGGGTACGGGTTCGGGGAGGGGTTCGGGTAGGGCGTAGGGTTTGGGTTAGGGTTAGGGTTAGGGCTCGGTTTAGGGTACAGGTTAGGATTAGGGTACGCGTTAGGGTTAGGGTAGGGGTTAGGGTTAGTGTACGCGTTCGGGTGAGGGTAGTTATTAAACCTATCCCACTCTCTAGATACCCCTTAGCACGTAAGGGAATATTATTGGGGGTCCAGCCATGGAGAAGAGTTTAGATACTAGGAGAAGATAAGGAACACAACCATTATCAAGAAATCACATTAGGATTCTCTTTTTAACCTGTTCCTTAAAACACTAGTGCTTAGGAAATCTATTGGAGGCAGAAGCAGTCAAGGGTAGCTTAGGATTAGGGTTAGGGTTAGGGTTAGGGTTAGGGTATGGCTTAGGGTACGGGTTCGGGGAGGGGTTCGGGTAGGGCGTAGGCTATGGTTTAGGGGTAGGGTTAGGGTTAGTGTTAGGGTTAGGGCTCGGTTTAGGGTACGGGTTAGGATCAGTGTATGCGTTAGGGTTAGGGTAGGGGTTAGGGTTAGGGTACGCGTTAGGGTGAGGGTAGTTATTAAACCTATCCCACTCTCTAGATACCCCTTAGCTCGTAAAGGAATATTATTTGGGGGTCCAGCCATGGAGAAGAGTTTAGACACGAGGAGAAGACAAGGAACACACCCATTATCACGAAATCACATTAGGATTCTCTTTTTAACCTGTTCCTTAAAACACTAGTGCTTAGGAAATCTATTGGAGGCAGAAGCAGTCAAGGGTAGCTTAGGGTTAGGGTTAGGGTTAGGGTGAGGGTTAGGGTACGGCTTAGGGTACGGGTTCGGGGAGGGGTTCGGGTAGGCCGTAGGGTATGGGTTAGGGTTAGGGTTAGGGTTAGTGTTAGGGTTAGGGCTCGGTTTAGGGTAAGGGTTAGGATTAGGGTACGCGTTAGTGTTAGGGCAGTGGTTAGAGTTAGGGTACGCTTTAGGGTGAGGGTAGTTATTAAACCTATCCCACTCTCTAGATACCCCTTAGCACGTACAGGAATATTATTGGGGGTCCAGCCATGGAGAAGAGTTTAGACACTAGGAGAATATAAGGAACACTCCCATTATCACGAAATCACATTAGGATTCTCTTTTTAACCTGTTCCTTAAAACACTAGTGCTTAGGAAATCTATTGGAGGCAGAAGCAGTCAAGGGTAGCTTAGGGTTAGGGTTAGGGTTAGGGTGAGGGTTAGGGTATTGCTTAGGGTACGGGTTCGGGGAGAGGTTCGGGTAGGGCGTAGGGTATGGGTTAGGGTTAGGGTTAGGGCTAGTGTTAGGGTTAGGGCTCGGTTTAGGGTACGGGTTAGGATTAGGCTACGCGTTAGGGTTAGGGTAGGGGTTAGGGTTAGGGTACGCGTTAGGGTGAGGGTAGTTATTAAACCTATCCCACTCTCTAGATACCCCTTAGCACGTAAAGGAATATTATTTGGGGGTCCAGCCATGGAGAAGAGTTTAGACACGAGGAGAAGATAAGGAACACACCCATTATCAAGAAATCACATTAGGATTCTCTTTTTAACCTGTTCCTTAAAACACTAGTGCTTAGGAAATCTATTGGAGGCAGAAGCCGTCAAGGGTAGCTTAGGGTTAGGGTTAGGGTTAGGGTGAGGGTTAGGGTACGGTTTAGGGTACGGGTTCAGGGAGGGATTCGGGTAGGGCGTAGGGTATGGGTTAGGGTTAGGGTTAGAGTTAGTGTTAGGGTTAGGGCTCGGTTTAGGGTACGGGTTAGGATTAGGGTACGCGCTAGGGTTAGGGTAGGAGTTAGGGTTAGGGTACGCGTTAGGGTGAGGGTAGTTATTAAACCTATCACACTCTCTAGATACCCCTTAGCACATAAAGGAATATTATTTGGGGGTCCAGCCATGGAGAAGAGTTTAGACACGAGGAGAAGATAAGGAACACACCCATTATCAAGAAATCACATTAGGATTCTCTTTTTAACATGTTCCTTAAAACACTAGTGCTTAGGAAATCTCTTGGAGGCAGAAGCCGTCAAGGGTAGCTTAGGGTTAGGGTTAGGGTTAGGGTGAGGGTTAGGGTACGGCTTAGGGTACGGGTTCGGGGAGGGGTTCGGGTAGGGCGTAGGGTATGGGTTAGGGTTAGGGTTAGGGCTCGGTTTAGGGTACAGGTTAGGATTAGGGTACGCGTTAGGGTTAGGGTAGGGGTTAGGGTTAGTGTACGCGTTCGGGTGAGGGTAGTTATTAAACCTATCCCACTCTCTAGATACCCCTTAGCACGTACAGGAATATTATTGGGGGTCCAGCCATGGGGAAGAGTTTAGACACTAGGAGAAGATAAGGAACACTCCCATTATCACGAAATCACATTAGGATTCTCTTTTTAACCTGTTCCTTAAAACACTAGTGCTTAGGAAATCTATTGGAGGCAGAAGCAGTCAAGGGTAGCTTAGGGTTAGGGTTAGGGTTAGGGTGAGGGTTAGGGTATTGCTTAGGGTACGGGTTCGGGGAGAGGTTCGGGTAGGGCGTAGGGTATGGGTTAGGGTTAGGGTTAGGGCTAGTGTTAGGGTTAGGGCTCGGTTTAGGGTACGGGTTAGAATTAGGGTACGCGTTAGGGTTAGGGTAGGGGTTAGGGTTAGGGTACGCGTTAGGGTGAGGGTAGTTATTAAACCTATCCCACTCTCTAGATACCCCTTAGCACGTAAAGGAATATTATTTGGGGGTCCAGCCATGGAGAAGAGTTTAGACACGAGGAGAAGATAAGGAACACACCCATTATAAAGAAATCACATTAGGATTCTCTTTTTAACCTGTTCCTTAAAACACTAGTGCTTAGGAAATCTATTGGAGGCAGAAGCAGTCAAGGGTAGCTTAGGGTTAGGGTTAGGGTTAGGGTGAGGGTTAGGGTATTGCTTAGGGTACGGGTTCGGGGAGAGGTTCGGGTAGGGCGTAGGGTATGGGTTAGGGTTAGGGTTAGGGCTAGTGTTAGGGTTAGGGCTCGGTTTAGGGTACGGGTTAGGATTAGGGTACGCGTTAGGGTTAGGGTAGGGGTTAGGGTTAGGGTACGCGTTAGGGTGAGGGTAGTTATTAAACCTATCCCACTCTCTAGATACCCCTTAGCACGTAAAGGAATATTATTTGGGGGTCCAGCCATGGAGAAGAGTTTAGACACGAGGAGAAGATAAGGAACACACCCATTATAAAGAAATCACATTAGGATTCTCTTTTTAACCTGTTCCTTAAAACACTAGTGCTTAGGAAATCTATTGGAGGCAGAAGCCGTCAAGGGTAGCTTAGGGTTAGGGTTAGGGTTAGGGTGAGGGTTAGTGTACGGTTTAGGGTACGGGTTCAGGGAGGGGTTCGGGTAGGGCGTAGGGTATGGGTTAGGGTTAGGGTTAGAGTTAGTGTTAGGGTTAGGGCTCGGTTTAGGGTACGGGTTAGGATTAGGGTACGCGCTAGGGTTAGGGTAGGGGTTAGGGTTAGGGTACGCGTTAGGGTGAGGGTAGTTATTAAACCTATCACACTCTATAGATACCCCTTAGCACATAAAGGAATATTATTTGGGGCTCCAGCCATGGAGAAGAGTTTAGACACGAGGAGAAGATAAGGAACACACCCATTATCAAGAAATCACATTAGGATTCTCTTTTTAACATGTTCCTTAAAACACTAGTGCTTAGGAAATCTATTGGAGGCAGAAGCCGTCAAGGGTAGCTTAGGGTTAGGGTTAGGGTTAGGGTGAGGGTTAGGGTACGGCTTAGGGTACGGGTTCGGGGAGGGGTTCGGGTAGGGCGTAGGGTTTGGGTTAGGGTTAGGGTTAGGGTTAGTGTTAGGGTTAGGGCTCGGTTTAGGGTACGGGTTAGGATTAGTGTATGCGTTAGGGTTAGGGTAGGGGTTAGGGTTAGTGTACGCGTTCGGGTGAGGGTAGTTATTAAACCTATCCCACTCTCTAGATACCCCTTAGCACGTAAGGGAATATTATTGGGGGTCCAGCCATGGAGAAGAGTTTAGATACTAGGAGAAGATAAGGAACACAACCATTATCACGAAATCACATTAGGATTCTCTTTTTAACCTGTTCCTTAAAACACTAGTGCTTAGGAAATCTATTAGAGGCAGAAGCAGTCAAGGGTAGCTTAGGGTTAGGGTTAGGGTTAGGGTGAGGGTTAGGGTACGGCTTAGGGTACGGGTTCGGGGAGGGGTTCGGGTAGGGCGTAGGGTATGGGTTAGGGTTAGGGTTAGGGCTAGTGTTAGGGTTAGGGCTCGGTTTAGGGTACGGGTTAGGATTAGGGTACGCGTTAGGGTTAGGGTAGGGGTTAGGGTTAGGGTACGCGTTAGGGTGAGGGTAGTTATTAAACCTATCCCACTCACTAGATACCCCTTAGCACGTAAAGGAATATTATTTGGGGGTCCAGCCATGGAGAAGAGTTTAGACACGAGGAGAAGATAAGGAACACACCCATTATCAAGAAATCACATTAGGATTCTCTTTTTAACCTGTTCCTTAAAACACTAGTGCTTAGGAAATCTATTGGAGGCAGAAGCCGTCAAGGGTAGCTTAGGGTTAGGGTTAGGGTTAGGGTGAGGGTTAGTGTACGGTTTAGGGTACGGGTTCAGGGAGGGGTTCGGGTAGGGCGTAGGGTATGGGTTAGGGTTAGGGTTAGAGTTAGTGTTAGGGTTAGGGCTCGGTTTAGGGTACGGGTTAGGATTAGGGTACGCGCTAGGGTTAGGGTAGGGGTTAGGGTTAGGGTACGCGTTAGGGTGAGGGTAGTTATTAAACCTATCACACTCTCTAGATACCCCTTAGCACATAAAGGAATATTATTTGGGGCTCCAGCCATGGAGAAGAGTTTAGACACGAGGAGAAGATAAGGAACACACCCATTATCAAGAAATCACATTAGGATTCTCTTTTTAACATGTTCCTTAAAACACTAGTGCTTAGGAAATCTATTGGAGGCAGAAGCCGTCAAGGGTAGCTTAGGGTTAGGGTTAGGGTTAGGGTGAGGGTTAGGGTACGGCTTAGGGTACGGGTTCGGGGAGGGGTTCGGGTAGGGCGTAGGGTTTGGGTTAGGGTTAGGGTTAGGGCTCGGTTTAGGGTACAGGTTAGGATTAGGGTACGCGTTAGGGTTAGGGTAGGGGTTAGGGTTAGTGTACGCGTTCGGGTGAGGGTAGTTATTAAACCTATACCACTCTCTAGATACCCCTTAGCACGTAAGGGAATATTATTGGGGGTCCAGCCATGGAGAAGAGTTTAGATACTAGGAGAAGATAAGGAACACAACCATTATCACGAAATCACATTAGGATTCTCTTTTTAACCTGTTCCTTAAAACACTAGTGCTTAGGAAATCTATTGGAGGCAGAAGCAGTCAAGGGTAGCTTAGGGTTAGGGTTAGGTTTAGGGTGAGGGTTAGGGTATGGCTTAGGGTACGGGTTCGGGGAGGGGTTCGGGTAGGGCGTAGGGTATGGGTTAGGGTTAGTGTTAGGGTTAGTGTTAGGGTTAGGGCTCGGTTTAGGGTACGGGTTAGGATTAGGGTACGCGTTAGGGTTAGGGCAGGGGTTAGGGTTAGGGTACGCGTTAGGGTGGGGGTAGTTATTAAACCTATCACACTCTCTAGATTCCCCTTAGCACGTAAAGGAATATTATTTGGGGGTCCAGCCATGGAGAAGAGTTTAGACACGAGGAGAAGATAAGGAACACACCCATTATCAAGAAATCACATTAGGATTCTCTTTTTAACCTGTTCCTTAAAACACTAGTGCTTAGGAAATCTATTGGAGGCAGAAGCAGTCAAGGGTAGCTTAGGGTTAGGGTTAGGGTTAGGGTGAGGGTTAGTGTACGGTTTAGGGTACGGGTTCAGGGAGGGGTTCGGGTAGGGCGTAGGGTATGGGTTAGGGTTAGGGTTAGAGTTAGTGTTAGGGTTAGGGCTCGGTTTAGGGTACGGGTTAGGATTAGGGTACGCGCTAGGGTTAGGGTAGGGGTTAGGGTTAGGGTACGCGTTAGGGTGAGGGTAGTTATTAAACCTATCACACTCTCTAGATACCCCTTAGCACATAAAGGAATATTATTTGGGGCTCCAGCCATGGAGAAGAGTTTAGACACGAGGAGAAGATAAGGAACACACCCATTATCAAGAAATCACATTAGGATTCTCTTTTTAACATGTTCCTTAAAACACTAGTGCTTAGGAAATCTATTGGAGGCAGAAGCCGTCAAGGGTAGCTTAGGGTTAGGGTTAGGGTTAGGGTGAGGGTTAGGGTACGGCTTAGGGTACGGGTTCGGGGAGGGGTTCGGGTAGGGCGTAGGGTTTGGGTTAGGGTTAGGGTTAGGGCTCGGTTTAGGGTACAGGTTAGGATTAGGGTACGCGTTAGGGTTAGGGTAGGGGTTAGGGTTAGTGTACGCGTTCGGGTGAGGGTAGTTATTAAACCTATACCACTCTCTAGATACCCCTTAGCACGTAAGGGAATATTATTGGGGGTCCAGCCATGGAGAAGAGTTTAGATACTAGGAGAAGATAAGGAACACAACCATTATCAAGAAATCACATTAGGATTCTCTTTTTAACCTGTTCCTTAAAACACTAGTGCTTAGGAAATCTATTAGAGGCAGAAGCAGTCAAGGGTAGCTTAGGGTTAGGGTTAGGGTTAGGGTTAGGATTAGGGTATGGCTTAGGGTACGGGTTCGGGGACGGGTACGGGTAGGGCGTAGGGTATGGGTTAGGGTTAGTGTTAGGGCTCGGTTTAGGGTACGGGTTAGGATCAGTGTATGCGTTAGGGTTAGGGTAGGGGTTAGGGTTAGGGTACGCGTTAGGGTGAGGGTAGTTATTAAACCTATCCCACTCTCTAGATACCCCTTAGCACGTAAAGGAATATTATTTGGGGGTCCAGCCATGGAGAAGAGTTTAGACACAAGGAGAAGATAAGGAACACACCCATTATCAAGAAATCACATTAGGATTCTCTTTTTAACCTGTTCCTTAAAACACTAGTGCTTAGGAAATCTATTGGAGGCAGAAGCAGTCAAGGGTAGCTTAGGGTTAGGGTTAGGGTTAGGGTATGGCTTAGTGTACGGGTTCGGGGAGGGGTTCGGGTAGGGCGTAGGCTATGGGTTAGGGTTAGGGTTAGGGTTAGTGTTAGGGTTAGGGCTCGGTTTAGGGTACGGGTTAGGATTAGTGTATGCGTTAGGGTTAGGGTAGGGGTTAGGGTTAGGGTACGCGTTAGGGTGAGGGTAGTTATTAAACCTATCCCACTCTCTAGATAGCCCTTAGCACGTAAAGGAATATTATTTGGGGGTCCAGCCATGGAGAAGAGTTTAGACACAAGGAGAAGATAAGGAACACACCCATTATCACGAAATCACATTAGGATTCTCTTTTTAACCTGTTCCTTAAAACACTAGTGCTTAGGAAATCTATTGGAGGCAGAAGCAGTCAAGGGTAGCTTAGGGTTAGGGTTAGGGTTAGGGTGAGGGTTAGGGTACGGCTTAGGGTACGGGTTCGGGGAGGGGTTCGGGTAGGGCGTAGGGTATGGGTTAGGGTTAGGGTTAGGGCTAGTGTTAGGGTTAGGGCTCGGTTTAGGGTACGGGTTAGGATTAGGGTACGCGTTAGGGTTAGGGTAGGGGTTAGGGTTAGGGTACGCGTTAGGGTGAGAGTAGTTATTAAACCTATCCCACTCACTAGATACCCCTTAGCACGTAAAGGAATATTATTTGGGGGTCCAGCCATGGAGAAGAGTTTAGACACGAGGAGAAGATAAGGAACACACCCATTATCAAAAAATCACATTAGGATTCTCTTTTTAATCTGTTCCTTAAAACACTAGTGCTTAGGAAATCTATTGGAGGCAGAAGCCGTCAAGGGTAGCTTAGGGCTAGGGTTAGGGTTAGGGTGAGGGTTAGGGTACGGTTTAGGGTACGGGTTCAGGGAGGGGTTCGGGTAGGGCGTAGGGTATGGGTTAGGGTTAGGGTTAGAGTTAGTGTTAGGGTTAGGGCTCGGTTTAGGGTACGGGTTAGGATTAGGGTACGCGCTAGGGTTAGGGTAGGGGTTAGGGTTAGGGTACGCGTTAGGGTGAGGGTAGTTATTAAACCTATCACACTCTCTAGATACCCCTTAGCACATAAAGGAATATTATTTGGGGGTCCAGCCATGGAGAAGAGTTTAGATACTAGGAGAAGATAAGGAACACACCCATTATCAAGAAATCACATTAGGATTCTCTTTTTAACCTGTTCCTTAAAACACTAGTGCTTAGGAAATCTATTGGAGGCAGAAGCAGTCAAGGGTAGCTTAGGGTTAGGGTTAGGGTTAGGGTGAGGGTTAGGGTATGGCTTAGGGTACGGGTTCGGGGTGGGGTTCGGGTAGGGCGTAGGGTATGGGTTAGGGTTAGGGTTAGGGTTAGTGTTAGGGTTAGGGCTCGGTTTAGGGTACGGGTTAGGATTAGGGTACGCGTTAGGGTTAGGGTAGGGGTTAGGGTTAGGGTACGCGTTAGGGTGGGGGTAGTTATTAAACCTATCACACTCTCTAGATACCCCTTAGCACGTAAAGGAATATTATTTGGGGGTCCAGACATGGAGAAGAGTTTAGACACTAGGAGAAGATAAGGAACACACCCATTATCACGAAATCACATTAGGATTCTCTTTTTAACCTGTTCCTTAAAACACTAGTGCTTAGGAAATCTATTGGAGGCAGAAGCAGTCAAGGGTAGCTTAGGGTTAGGGTTAGGGTTAGGGTGAGGGTTAGGGTACGGCTTAGGGTATGGGTTCGGTGAGGGGTTCGGGTAGGGCGTAGGGTATGGGTTAGGGTTAGGGTTAGGGCTAGTGTTAGGGTTAGGGCTCGGTTTAGGGTACGGGTTAGGATTAGGGTACGCGTTAGGGTTCGGGTAGGGGTTAGGGTTAGGGTACGCGTTAGGGTGAGGGTAGTTATTAAACCTATCCCACTCTCTAGATACCCCTTAGCACGTAAAGGAATATTATTTGGGGGTCCAGCCATGGAGAAGAGTTTAGACACGAGGAGAAGATAAGGAACACACCCATTATCAAGAAATCACATTAGGATTCTCTTTTTAACCTGTTCCTTAAAACACTAGTGCTTAGGAAATCTATTGGAGGCAGAAGCCGTCAAGGGTAGCTTAGGGTTAGGGTTAGGGTTAGGGTGAGGGTTAGGGTACGGTTTAGGGTACGGGTTCAGGGAGGGGTTCGGGTAGGGCGTAGGGTATGGGTTAGGGTTAGGGTTAGAGTTAGTGTTAGGGTTAGGGCTCGGTTTAGGGTACGGGTTAGGATTAGGGTACGCGCTAGGGTTAGGGTAGGGGTTAGGGTTAGGGTACGCGTTAGGGTGAGGGTAGTTATTAAACCTATCACACTCTCTAGATACCCCTTAGCACATAAAGGAATATTATTTGGGGGTCCAGCCATGGAGAAGAGTTTAGACACGAGGAGAAGACAAGGAACACACCCATTATCACGAAATCACATTAGGATTCTCTTTTTAACCTGTTCCTTAAAACACTAGTGCTTAGGAAATCTATTGGAGGCAGAAGCAGTCAAGGGTAGCTTAGGGTTAGGGTTAGGTTTAGGGTGAGGGTTAGGGTATGGCTTAGGGTACGGGTTCGGGGAGGGGTTCGGGTAGGGCGTAGGGTATGGGTTAGGGTTAGGGTTAGGGTTAGTGTTAGGGTTAGGGCTCGGTTTAGGGTACGGGTTAGGATTAGGGTACGCGTTAGGGTTAGGGCAGGGGTTAGGGTTAGGGTACGCGTTAGGGTGGGGGTAGTTATTAAACCTATCACACTCTCTAGATACCCCTTAGCACGTAAAGGAATATTACTTGGGGGTCCAGCCATGGAGAAGAGTTTAGACACGAGGAGAAGATAAGGAACACACCCATTATCAAGAAATCACATTAGGATTCTCTTTTTAACCTGTTCCTTAAAACACTAGTGCTTAGGAAATCTATTGGAGGCAGAAGCAGTCAAGGGTAGCTTAGGGTTAGGGTTAGGGTTAGGGTGAGGGTTAGGGTACGGCTTAGGGTACAGGTTCGGGGAGGGGTTCGGGTAGGCCGTAGGGTATGGGTTAGGGTTAGGGTTAGGGTTATTGTTAGGGTTAGGGCTCGGTTTAGGGTACGGG
This sequence comes from Balaenoptera acutorostrata, assembly GCF_949987535.1. Lineage (NCBI taxonomy): Eukaryota > Metazoa > Chordata > Mammalia > Artiodactyla > Balaenopteridae > Balaenoptera > Balaenoptera acutorostrata. The sequence goes on along the minus strand of NW_026645809.1, from coordinate 27,577 downwards.
TTAGGATTAGGGTACGCGTTAGTGTTAGGGTAGTGGTTAGAGTTAGTGTACGCTTTAGGGTGAGGGTAGTTATTAAACCTATCCCACTCTCTAGATACCCCTTAGCACGTACAGGAATATTATTGGGGGTCCAGCCATGGAGAAGAGTTTAGACACTAGGAGAAGATAAGGAACACACCCATTATCAAGAAATCACATTAGGATTCTCTTTTTAACCTGTTCCTTAAAACACTAGTGCTTAGGAAATCTCTTGGAGGCAGAAGCAGTCAAGGGTAGCTTAGGGTTAGGGTTAGGGTTAGGGTATGGCTTAGGGTACGGGTTCGGGGAGGGGTTCGGGTAGGGCGTAGGCTATGGGTTAGGGTTAGGGTTAGGGTTAGTGTTAGGGTTAGGGCTCGGTTTAGGGTACGGGTTAGGATTAGTGTATGCGTTAGGGTTAGGGAAGGGGTTAGGGTTAGGGTACGCGTTAGGGTGAGGGTAGTTATTAAACCTATCCCACTCTCTAGATACCCCTTAGCACGTAAAGGAATATTATTTGGGGGTCCAGCCATGGAGAAGAGTTTAGACACTAGGAGAAGATAAGGAACACACCCATTATCAAGAAATCACCATATGATTCTCTTTTTAAACTGTTCCTTAAAACACTAGTGCTTAGGAAATCTATTGGAGGCAGAAGCAGTCAAGGGTAGCTTAGGGTTAGGGTTAGGGTTAGGGTGAGGGTTAGGGTACGGCTTAGGGTACGGGTTCGGGGAGGGTTTCGGGTAGGGCGTAGGGTATGGGTTAGGGTTAGGGTTAGGGTTAGTGTTAGGGTTAGGGCTCGGTTTAGGGTACGGGTTATGATTAGGGTACTCGTTAGGGTTAGGGTAGCGGTTAGGGTTAGGGTACGCGTTAGGGTGAGGGTAGTTATTAAACCTATCACACTCTCTAGATACCCCTTAGCACGTAAAGGAATATTATTTGGGGGTCCAGCCATGGAGAAGAGTTTAGACACTAGGAGAAGATAAGGAACACACCCATTATCACGAAATCACATTAGGATTCTCTTTTTAACCTGTTCCTTAAAACACTAGTGCTTAGGAAATCTATTGGAGGCAGAAGCAGTCAAGGGTAGCTTAGGGTTAGGGTTAGGGTTAGGGTGAGGGTTAGGGTACGGCTTAGGGTACGGGTTCGGGGAGGGGTTCGGGTAGGGCGTAGGGTATGGGTTAGGGTTAGGGTTAGGGCTAGTGTTAGGGTTAGGGCTCGGTTTAGGGTACGGGTTAGGATTAGGGTACGCGTTAGGGTTAGGGTAGGGGTTAGGGTTAGGGTACGCGTTAGGGTGAGGGTAGTTATTAAACCTATCCCACTCTCTAGATACCCCTTAGCACGTAAAGGAATATTATTTGGGGGTCCAGCCATGGAGAAGAGTTTAGACACGAGGAGAAGATAAGGAACACACCCATTATCAAAAAATCACATTAGGATTCTCTTTTTAACCTGTTCCTTAAAACACTAGTGCTTAGGAAATCTATTGGAGGCAGAAGCCGTCAAGGGTAGCTTAGGGTTAGGGTTAGGGTTAGGGTGAGGGTTAGGGTACGGTTTAGGGTACGGGTTCAGGGAGGGGTTCGGGTAGGGCGTAGGGTATGGGTTAGGGTTAGGGTTAGAGTTAGTGTTAGGGTTAGGGCTCGGTTTAGGGTACGGGTTAGGATTAGGGTACGCGCTAGGGTTAGGGTAGGGGTTAGGGTTAGGGTACGCGTTAGGGTGAGGGTAGTTATTAAACCTATCACACTCTCTAGATACCCCTTAGCACATAAAGGAATATTATTTGGGGGTCCAGCCATGGAGAAGAGTTTAGACACGAGGAGAAGACAAGGAACACACCCATTATCAAGAAATCACATTAGGATTCTCTTTTTAACATGTTCCTTAAAACACTAGTGCTTAGGAAATCTCTTGGAGGCAGAAGCAGTCAAGGGTAGCTTAGGGTTAGGGTTAGGGTTAGGGTGAGGGTTAGGGTACGGCTTAGGGTACGGGTTCGGGGAGGGGTTCGGGTAGGGCGTAGGGTATGGGTTAGGGTTAGGGTTAGGGCTCGGTTTAGGGTACAGGTTAGGATTAGGGTACGCGTTAGGGTTAGGGTAGGGGTTAGGGTTAGGGTACGCGTTAGGGTGAGGGTAGTTATTAAACCTATCCCACTCTCTAGATACCCCTTAGCACGTAAAGGAATATTATTTGGGGGTCCAGCCATGGAGAAGAGTTTAGACACGAGGAGAAGATAAGGAACACACCCATTATCAAGAAATCACATTAGGATTCTCTTTTTAACCTGTTCCTTAAAACACTAGTGCTTAGGAAATCTATTGGAGGCAGAAGCAGTCAAGGGTAGCTTAGGGTTAGGTTTAGGGTTAGGGTATGGCTTAGGGTACGGGTTCGGGGAGGGGTTCGGGTAGGGCGTAGGCTATGGGTTAGTGTTAGGGTTAGGGCTAGTGTTAGGGTTAGGGCTCGGTTTAGGGTACAGGTTAGGATTAGGGTACGCGTTAGGGTTAGGGTAGGGGTTAGGGTTAGTGTACGCGTTAGGGTGAGGGTAGTTATTAAACCTATCCCACTCTCTAGATACCCCTTAGCACGTACAGGAATATTATTGGGGGTCCAGCCATGGAGAAGAGTTTAGACACTAGGAGAAGATAAGGAACACACCCATTATCAAGAAATCACATTAGGATTCTCTTTTTAACCTGTTCCTTAAAACACTAGTGCTTAGGAAATCTCTTGGAGGCAGAAGCAGTCAAGGGTAGCTTAGGGTTAGGGTTAGGGTTAGGGTATGGCTTAGGGTACGGGTTCGGGGAGGGGTTCGGGTAGGGCGTAGGCTATGGGTTAGGGTTAGGGTTAGGGTTAGTGTTAGGGTTAGGGCTCGGTTTAGGGTACGGGTTAGGATTAGTGTATGCGTTAGGGTTAGGGTAGGGGTTAGGGTTAGGGTACGCGTTAGGGTGAGGGTAGTTATTAAACCTATCCCACTCTCTAGATACCCCTTAGCACGTAAAGGAATATTATTTGGGGGTCCAGCCATGGAGAAGAGTTTAGACACAAGGAGAAGATAAGGAACACACCCATTATCAAGAAATCACATTAGGATTCTCTTTTTAACATGTTCCTTAAAACACTAGTGCTTAGGAAATCTATTGGAGGCAGAAGCCGTCAAGGGTAGCTTAGGGTTAGGGTTAGGGTTAGGGTGAGGGTTAGGGTACGGCTTAGGGCACGGGTTCGGGGAGGGGTTCGGGTAGGGCGTAGGGTATGGGTTAGTGTTAGGGTTAGGGCTAGTGTTAGGGTTAGGGCTCGGTTTAGGGTACAGGTTAGGATTAGGGTACGCGTTAGGGTTAGGGTAGGGGTTAGGGTTAGTGTACGCTTTAGGGTGAGGGTAGTTATTAAACCTATCCCACTCTCTAGATACCCCTTAGCATGTACAGGAATATTATTGGGGGTCCAGCCATGGAGAAGAGTTTAGACACTAGGAGAAGATAAGGAACACACCCATTATCAAGAAATCACATTAGGATTCTCTTTTTAACCTGTTCCTTAAAACACTAGTGCTTAGGAAATCTATTGGAGGCAGAAGTAGTCAAGGGTAGCTTAGGGTTAGGGTTAAGGTGAGGGTTAGGGTATGGCTTAGGGTACGGGTTCGGGGTGGGGTTCGGGTAGGGCGTAGGGTATGGGTTAGGGTTAGGGTTAGGGTTAGTGTTAGGGTTAGGGCTCGGTTTAGGGTACGGGTTAGGATTAGGGTACGCGTTAGGGTTAGGGTAGGGGTTAGGGTTAGGGTACGCGTTAGGGTGGGGGTAGTTATTAAACCTATCACACTCTCTAGATACCCCTTAGCACGTAAAGGAATATTATTTGGGGGTCCAGACATGGAGAAGAGTTTAGACACGAGGAGAAGACAAGGAACACACCCATTATCACGAAATCACATTAGGATTCTCTTTTTAACCTGTTCCTTAAAACACTAGTGCTTAGGAAATCTATTGGAGGCAGAAGCAGTCAAGGGTAGCTTAGGGTTAGGGTTAGGTTTAGGGTGAGGGTTAGGGTATGGCTTAGGGTACGGGTTCGGGGAGGGGTTCGGGTAGGGCGTAGGGTATGGGTTAGGGTTAGGGTTAGGGTTAGTGTTAGGGTTAGGGCTCGGTTTAGGGTACGGGTTAGGATTAGGGTACGCGTTAGGGTTAGGGTAGGGGTTAGGGTTAGGGTACGCGTTAGGGTGAGGGTAGTTATTAAACCTATCACACTCTCTAGATACCCCTTAGCACATAAAGGAATATTATTTGGGGGTCCAGCCATGGAGAAGAGTTTAGACACGAGGAGAAGACAAGGAACACACCCATTATCACGAAATCACATTAGGATTCTCTTTTTAACCTGTTCCTTAAAACACTAGTGCTTATGAAATCTATTGGAGGCAGAAGCAGTCAAGGGTAGCTTAGGGTTAGGGTTAGGTTTAGGGTGAGGGTTAGGGTATGGCTTAGGGTACGGGTTCGGGGAGGGGTTCGGGTAGGGCGTAGGGTATGGGTTAGGGTTAGGGTTAGGGTTAGTGTTAGGGTTAGGGCTCGGTTTAGGGTACGGGTTAGGATTAGGGTACGCGTTAGGGTTAGGGCAGGGGTTAGGGTTAGGGTACGCGTTAGGGTGGGGGTAGTTATTAAACCTATCACACTCTCTAGATACCCCTTAGCACGTAAAGGAATATTATTTGGGGGTCCAGCCATGGAGAAGAGTTTAGACACGAGGAGAAGATAAGGAACACACCCATTATCAAGAAATCACATTAGGATTCTCTTTTTAACCTGTTCCTTAAAACACTAGTGCTTAGGAAATCTATTGGAGGCAGAAGCAGTCAAGGGTAGCTTAGGGTTAGGGTTAGGGTTAGGGTATGGCTTAGGGTACGGGTTCGGGGAGGGGTTCGGGGAGGGCGTAGGCTATGGGTTAGTGTTAGGGTTAGGGCTAGTGTTAGGGTTAGGGCTCGGTTTAGGGTACAGGTTAGGATTAGGGTACGCGTTAGGGTTAGGGTAGGGGTTAGGGTTAGTGTACGCGTTAGGGTGAGGGTAGTTATTAAACCTATCCCACTGTCTAGATACCCCTTAGCACGTACAGGAATATTATTGGGGGTCCAGCCATGGAGAAGAGTTTAGACACTAGGAGAAGATAAGGAACACACCCATTATCAAGAAATCACATTAGGATTCTCTTTTTAACCTGTTCCTTAAAACACTAGTGCTTAGGAAATCTCTTGGAGGCAGAAGCAGTCAAGGGTAGCTTAGGGTTAGGGTTAGGGTTAGGGTGAGGGTTAGGGTACGGCTTAGGGTACGGGTTCGGGGAGGGGTTCGGGTAGGGCGTAGGGTATGGGTTAGGGTTAGGGTTAGGGCTCGGTTTAGGGTACAGGTTAGGATTAGGGTACGCGTTAGGTTTAGGGTAGGGGTTAGGGTTAGGGTACGCGTTAGGGTGAGGGTAGTTATTAAACCTATCCCACTCTCTAGATACCCCTTAGCACGTAAAGGAATATTATTTGGGGGTCCAGCCATGGAGAAGAGTTTAGACACGAGGAGAAGATAAGGAACACACCCATTATCACGAAATCACATTAGGATTCTCTTTTTAACCTGTTCCTTAAAACACTAGTGCTTAGGAAATCTATTGGAGGCAGAAGCAGTCAAGGGTAGCTTAGGGTTAGGGTTAGGGTTAGGGTGAGGGTTAGGGTACGGCTTAGGGTACAGGTTCGGGGAGGGGTTCGGGTAGGCCGTAGGGTATGGGTTAGGGTTAGGGTTAGGGTTATTGTTAGGGTTAGGGCTCGGTTTAGGGTACGGGTTAGGATTAGGGTACGCGTTAGTGTTAGGGTAGTGGTTAGAGTTAGGGTACGCTTTAGGGTGAGGGTAGTTATTAAACCTATCCCACTCTCTAGATACCCCTTAGCACGTAAAGGAATATTATTTGGGGGTCCAGCCATGGAGAAGAGTTTAGACACTAGGAGAAGATAAGGAACACACCCATTATCAAGAAATCACATTAGGATTCTCTTTTTAACATGTTCCTTAAAACACTAGTGCTTAGGAAATCTATTGGAGGCAGAAGCCGTCAAGGGTAGCTTAGGGTTAGGGTTAGGGTTAGGGTGAGGGTTAGGGTACGGCTTAGGGTACGGGTTCGGGGAGAGGTTCGGGTAGGGCGTAGGGTATGGGTTAGGGTTAGGGTTAGGGTTAGTGTTAGGGTTAGGGCTCGGTTTAGGGTACGGGTTAGGATTAGGGTACTCGTTAGGGTTAGGGTAGCGGTTAGGGTTAGGGTACGCGTTAGGGTGAGGGTAGTTATTAAACCTATCCCACTCTCTAGATACCCCTTAGCACGTAAAGGAATATTATTTGGGGGTCCAGCCATGGAGAAGAGTTTAGACACGAGGAGAAGATAAGGAACACACCCATTATCACGAAATCACATTTGGATTCTCTTTTTAACCTGTTCCTTAAAACACTAGTGCTTAGGAAATCTATTGGAGGCAGAAGCAGTCAAGGGTAGCTTAGGGTTAGGGTTAGGGTTAGGGTGAGGGTTAGGGTACGGCTTAGGGTACAGGTTCGGGGAGGGGTTCGGGTAGGCCGTAGGGTATGGGTTAGGGTTAGGGTTAGGGTTATTGTTAGGGTTAGGGCTCGGTTTAGGGTACGGGTTAGGATTAGGGTACGCGTTAGTGTTAGGGTAGTGGTTAGAGTTAGGGTACGCTTTAGGGTGAGGGTAGTTATTAAACCTATCCCACTCTCTAGATACCCCTTAGCACGTAAAGGAATATTATTTGGGGGTCCAGCCATGGAGAAGAGTTTAGACACTAGGAGAAGATAAGGAACACACCCATTATCAAGAAATCACATTAGGATTCTCTTTTTAACATGTTCCTTAAAACACTAGTGCTTAGGAAATCTATTGGAGGCAGAAGCCGTCAAGGGTAGCTTAGGGTTAGGGTTAGGGTTAGGGTGAGGGTTAGGGTACGGCTTAGGGTACGGGTTCGGGGAGGGGTTCGGGTAGGGCGTAGGGTATGGGTTAGGGTTAGGGTTAGGGTTAGTGTTAGGGTTAGGGCTCGGTTTAGGGTACGCGTTAGGGTTAGGGTAGGGGTTAGGGTTAGGGTACGCGTTAGGGTGGGGGTAGTTATTAAACCTATCACACTCTCTAGATATCCCTTAGCACGTAAAGGAATATTATTTGGGGGTCCAGACATGGAGAAGAGTTTAGACACGAGGAGAAGACAAGGAACACACCCATTATCACGAAATCACATTAGGATTCCCTTTTTAACCTGTTCCTTAAAACACTAGTGCTTAGGAAATCTATTGGAGGCAGAAGCAGTCAAGGGTAGCTTAGGGTTAGGGTTAGGTTTAGGGTGAGGGTTAGGGTATGGCTTAGGGTACGGGTTCGGGGAGGGGTTCGGGTAGGGCGTAGGGTATGGGTTAGGGTTAGGGTTAGGGTTAGGGCTCGGTTTAGGGTACGGGTTAGGATTAGGGTACGCGTTAGGGTTAGGGTAGGGGTTAGGGTTAGGGTACGCGTTAGGGTGAGGGTAGTTATTAAACCTATCCCACTCTCTAGATACCCCTTAGCACGTAAAGGAATATTATTTGGGGGTCCAGCCATGGAGAAGAGTTTAGACACTAGGAGAAGATAAGGAACACACCCATTATCAAGAAATCACATTAGGATTCTCTTTTTAACATGTTCCTTAAAACACTAGTGCTTAGGAAATCTATTGGAGGCAGAAGCCGTCAAGGGTAGCTTAGGGTTAGGGTTAGGGTTAGGGTGAGGGTTAGGGTACGGCTTAGGGTACGGGTTCGGGGAGAGGTTCGGGTAGGGCGTAGGGTATGGGTTAGGGTTAGGGTTAGGGTTAGTGTTAGGGTTAGGGCTCGGTTTAGGGTACGGGTTAGGATTAGGGTACTCGTTAGGGTTAGGGTAGCGGTTAGGGTTAGGGTACGCGTTAGGGTGAGGGTAGTTATTAAACCTATCCCACTCTCTAGATACCCCTTAGCACGTAAAGGAATATTATTTGGGGGTCCAGCCATGGAGAAGAGTTTAGACACGAGGAGAAGATAAGGAACACACCCATTATCACGAAATCACATTTGGATTCTCTTTTTAACCTGTTCCTTAAAACACTAGTGCTTAGGAAATCTCTTGGAGGCAGAAGCAGTCAAGGGTAGCTTAGGGTTAGGGTTAGGGTTAGGGTGAGGGTTAGGGTACGGCTTAGGGTACGGGTTCGGGGAGGGGTTCGGGTAGGGCGTAGGGTATGGGTTAGGGTTAGGGTTAGGGCTCGGTTTAGGGTACAGGTTAGGATTAGGGTACGCGTTAGGTTTAGGGTAGGGGTTAGGGTTAGGGTACGCGTTAGGGTGAGGGTAGTTATTAAACCTATCCCACTCTCTAGATACCCCTTAGCACGTAAAGGAATATTATTTGGGGGTCCAGCCATGGAGAAGAGTTTAGACACGAGGAGAAGATAAGGAACACACCCATTATCACGAAATCACATTAGGATTCTCTTTTTAACCTGTTCCTTAAAACACTAGTGCTTAGGAAATCTATTGGAGGCAGAAGCAGTCAAGGGTAGCTTAGGGTTAGGGTTAGGGTTAGGGTGAGGGTTAGGGTACGGCTTAGGGTACAGGTTCGGGGAGGGGTTCGGGTAGGCCGTAGGGTATGGGTTAGGGTTAGGGTTAGGGTTATTGTTAGGGTTAGGGCTCGGTTTAGGGTACGGGTTAGGATTAGGGTACGCGTTAGTGTTAGGGTAGTGGTTAGAGTTAGGGTACGCTTTAGGGTGAGGGTAGTTATTAAACCTATCCCACTCTCTAGATACCCCTTAGCACGTAAAGGAATATTATTTGGGGGTCCAGCCATGGAGAAGAGTTTAGACACTAGGAGAAGATAAGGAACACACCCATTATCAAGAAATCACATTAGGATTCTCTTTTTAACATGTTCCTTAAAACACTAGTGCTTAGGAAATCTATTGGAGGCAGAAGCCGTCAAGGGTAGCTTAGGGTTAGGGTTAGGGTTAGGGTGAGGGTTAGGGTACGGCTTAGGGTACGGGTTAGGGGAGAGGTTCGGGTAGGGCGTAGGGTATGGGTTAGGGTTAGGGTTAGGGTTAGTGTTAGGGTTAGGGCTCGGTTTAGGGTACGGGTTAGGATTAGGGTACTCGTTAGGGTTAGGGTAGCGGTTAGGGTTAGGGTACGCGTTAGGGTGAGGGTAGTTATTAAACCTATCCCACTCTCTAGATACCCCTTAGCACGTAAAGGAATATTATTTGGGGGTCCAGCCATGGAGAAGAGTTTAGACACGAGGAGAAGATAAGGAACACACCCATTATCACGAAATCACATTTGGATTCTCTTTTTAACCTGTTCCTTAAAACACTAGTGCTTAGGAAATCTATTGGAGGCAGAAGCAGTCAAGGGTAGCTTAGGGTTAGGGTTAGGGTTAGGGTGAGGGTTAGGGTACGGCTTAGGGTACAGGTTCGGGGAGGGGTTCGGGTAGGCCGTAGGGTATGGGTTAGGGTTAGGGTTAGGGTTATTGTTAGGGTTAGGGCTCGGTTTAGGGTACGGGTTAGGATTAGGGTACGCGTTAGTGTTAGGGTAGTGGTTAGAGTTAGGGTACGCTTTAGGGTGAGGGTAGTTATTAAACCTATCCCACTCTCTAGATACCCCTTAGCACGTAAAGGAATATTATTTGGGGGTCCAGCCATGGAGAAGAGTTTAGACACTAGGAGAAGATAAGGAACACACCCATTATCAAGAAATCACATTAGGATTCTCTTTTTAACATGTTCCTTAAAACACTAGTGCTTAGGAAATCTATTGGAGGCAGAAGCCGTCAAGGGTAGCTTAGGGTTAGGGTTAGGGTTAGGGTGAGGGTTAGGGTACGGCTTAGGGTACGGGTTCGGGGAGGGGTTCGGGTAGGGCGTAGGGTATGGGTTAGGGTTAGGGTTAGGGTTAGTGTTAGGGTTAGGGCTCGGTTTAGGGTACGCGTTAGGGTTAGGGTAGGGGTTAGGGTTAGGGTACGCGTTAGGGTGGGGGTAGTTATTAAACCTATCACACTCTCTAGATATCCCTTAGCACGTAAAGGAATATTATTTGGGGGTCCAGACATGGAGAAGAGTTTAGACACGAGGAGAAGACAAGGAACACACCCATTATCACGAAATCACATTAGGATTCCCTTTTTAACCTGTTCCTTAAAACACTAGTGCTTAGGAAATCTATTGGAGGCAGAAGCAGTCAAGGGTAGCTTAGGGTTAGGGTTAGGTTTAGGGTGAGGGTTAGGGTATGGCTTAGGGTACGGGTTCGGGGAGGGGTTCGGGTAGGGCGTAGGGTATGGGTTAGGGTTAGGGTTAGGGTTAGGGCTCGGTTTAGGGTACGGGTTAGGATTAGGGTACGCGTTAGGGTTAGGGTAGGGGTTAGGGTTAGGGTACGCGTTAGGGTGAGGGTAGTTATTAAACCTATCACACTCTCTAGATACCCCTTAGCACATAAAGGAATATTATTTGGGGGTCCAGCCATGGAGAAGAGTTTAGACACGAGGAGAAGACAAGGAACACACCCATTATCACGAAATCACATTAGGATTCTCTTTTTAACCTGTTCCTTAAAACACTAGTGCTTAGGAAATCTATTGGAGGCAGAAGCAGTCAAGGGTAGCTTAGGGTTAGGGTTAGGTTTAGGGTGAGGGTTAGGGTATGGCTTAGGGTACGGGTTCGGGGAGGGGTTCGGGTAGGGCGTAGGGTATGGGTTAGGGTTAGGGTTAGGGTTAGTGTTAGGGTTAGGGCTCGGTTTAGGGTACGGGTTAGGATTAGGGTACGCGTTAGGGTTAGGGCAGGGGTTAGGGTTAGGGTACGCGTTAGGGTGGGGGTAGTTATTAAACCTATCACACTCTCTAGATACCCCTTAGCACGTAAAGGAATATTATTTGGGGGTCCAGCCATGGAGAAGAGTTTAGACACGAGGAGAAGATAAGGAACACACCCATTATCAAGAAATCACATTAGGATTCTCTTTTTAACCTGTTCCTTAAAACACTAGTGCTTAGGAAATCTATTGGAGGCAGAAGCAGTCAAGGGTAGCTTAGGGTTAGGGTTAGGGTTAGGGTATGGCTTAGGGTACGGGTTCGGGGAGGGGTTCGGGGAGGGCGTAGTCTATGGGTTAGTGTTAGGGTTAGGGCTAGTGTTAGGGTTAGGGCTCGGTTTAGTGTACAGGTTAGGATTAGGGTACGCGTTAGGGTTAGGGTAGGGGTTAGGGTTAGTGTACGCGTTAGGGTGAGGGTAGTTATTAAACCTATCCCACTCTCTAGATACCCCTTAGCACGTACAGGAATATTATTGGGGGTCCAGCCATGGAGAAGAGTTTAGACACTAGGAGAAGATAAGGAACACACCCATTATCAAGAAATCACATTAGGATTCTCTTTTTAACCTGTTCCTTAAAACACTAGTGCTTAGGAAATCTCTTGGAGGCAGAAGCAGTCAAGGGTAGCTTAGGGTTAGGGTTAGGGTTAGGGTGAGGGTTAGGGTACGGCTTAGGGTACGGGTTCGGGGAGGGGTTCGGGTAGGGCGTAGGGTATGGGTTAGGGTTAGGGTTAGGGCTCGGTTTAGGGTACAGGTTAGGATTAGGGTACGCGTTAGGTTTAGGGTAGGGGTTAGGGTTAGGGTACGCGTTAGGGTGAGGGTAGTTATTAAACCTATCCCACTCTCTAGATACCCCTTAGCACGTAAAGGAATATTATTTGGGGGTCCAGCCATGGAGAAGAGTTTAGACACGAGGAGAAGATAAGGAACACACCCATTATCACGAAATCACATTAGGATTCTCTTTTTAACCTGTTCCTTAAAACACTAGTGCTTAGGAAATCTATTGGAGGCAGAAGCAGTCAAGGGTAGCTTAGGGTTAGGGTTAGGGTTAGGGTGAGGGTTAGGGTACGGCTTAGGGTACAGGTTCGGGGAGGGGTTCGGGTAGGCCGTAGGGTATGGGTTAGGGTTAGGGTTAGGGTTATTGTTAGGGTTAGGGCTCGGTTTAGGGTACGGGTTAGGATTAGGGTACGCGTTAGTGTTAGGGTAGTGGTTAGAGTTAGGGTACGCTTTAGGGTGAGGGTAGTTATTAAACCTATCCCACTCTCTAGATACCCCTTAGCACGTAAAGGAATATTATTTGGGGGTCCAGCCATGGAGAAGAGTTTAGACACTAGGAGAAGATAAGGAACACACCCATTATCAAGAAATCACATTAGGATTCTCTTTTTAACATGTTCCTTAAAACACTAGTGCTTAGGAAATCTATTGGAGGCAGAAGCCGTCAAGGGTAGCTTAGGGTTAGGGTTAGGGTTAGGGTGAGGGTTAGGGTACGGCTTAGGGTACGGGTTCGGGGAGAGGTTCGGGTAGGGCGTAGGGTATGGGTTAGGGTTAGGGTTAGGGTTAGTGTTAGGGTTAGGGCTCGGTTTAGGGTACGGGTTAGGATTAGGGTACTCGTTAGGGTTAGGGTAGCGGTTAGGGTTAGGGTACGCGTTAGGGTGAGGGTAGTTATTAAACCTATCCCACTCTCTAGATACCCCTTAGCACGTAAAGGAATATTATTTGGGGGTCCAGCCATGGAGAAGAGTTTAGACACGAGGAGAAGATAAGGAACACACCCATTATCACGAAATCACATTTGGATTCTCTTTTTAACCTGTTCCTTAAAACACTAGTGCTTAGGAAATCTATTGGAGGCAGAAGCAGTCAAGGGTAGCTTAGGGTTAGGGTTAGGGTTAGGGTGAGGGTTAGGGTACGGCTTAGGGTACAGGTTCGGGGAGGGGTTCGGGTAGGCCGTAGGGTATGGGTTAGGGTTAGGGTTAGGGTTATTGTTAGGGTTAGGGCTCGGTTTAGGGTACGGGTTAGGATTAGGGTACGCGTTAGTGTTAGGGTAGTGGTTAGAGTTAGGGTACGCTTTAGGGTGAGGGTAGTTATTAAACCTATCCCACTCTCTAGATACCCCTTAGCACGTAAAGGAATATTATTTGGGGGTCCAGCCATGGAGAAGAGTTTAGACACTAGGAGAAGATAAGGAACACACCCATTATCAAGAAATCACATTAGGATTCTCTTTTTAACATGTTCCTTAAAACACTAGTGCTTAGGAAATCTATTGGAGGCAGAAGCCGTCAAGGGTAGCTTAGGGTTAGGGTTAGGGTTAGGGTGAGGGTTAGGGTACGGCTTAGGGTACGGGTTCGGGGAGGGGTTCGGGTAGGGCGTAGGGTATGGGTTAGGGTTAGGGTTAGGGTTAGTGTTAGGGTTAGGGCTCGGTTTAGGGTACGCGTTAGGGTTAGGGTAGGGGTTAGGGTTAGGGTACGCGTTAGGGTGGGGGTAGTTATTAAACCTATCACACTCTCTAGATACCCCTTAGCACGTAAAGGAATATTATTTGGGGGTCCAGACATGGAGAAGAGTTTAGACACGAGGAGAAGACAAGGAACACACCCATTATCACGAAATCACATTAGGATTCCCTTTTTAACCTGTTCCTTAAAACACTAGTGCTTAGGAAATCTATTGGAGGCAGAAGCAGTCAAGGGTAGCTTAGGGTTAGGGTTAGGTTTAGGGTGAGGGTTAGGGTATGGCTTAGGGTACGGGTTCGGGGAGGGGTTCGGGTAGGGCGTAGGGTATGGGTTAGGGTTAGGGTTAGGGTTAGGGCTCGGTTTAGGGTACGGGTTAGGATTAGGGTACGCGTTAGGGTTAGGGTAGGGGTTAGGGTTAGGGTACGCGTTAGGGTGAGGGTAGTTATTAAACCTATCACACTCTCTAGATACCCCTTAGCACATAAAGGAATATTATTTGGGGGTCCAGCCATGGAGAAGAGTTTAGACACGAGGAGAAGACAAGGAACACACCCATTATCACGAAATCACATTAGGATTCTCTTTTTAACCTGTTCCTTAAAACACTAGTGCTTAGGAAATCTATTGGAGGCAGAAGCAGTCAAGGGTAGCTTAGGGTTAGGGTTAGGTTTAGGGTGAGGGTTAGGGTATGGCTTAGGGTACGGGTTCGGGGAGGGGTTCGGGTAGGGTGTAGGGTATGGGTTAGGGTTAGGGTTAGGGTTAGTGTTAGGGTTAGGGCTCGGTTTAGGGTACGGGTTAGGATTAGGGTACGCGTTAGGGTTAGGGCAGGGGTTAGGGTTAGGGTACGCGTTAGGGTGGGGGTAGTTATTAAACCTATCACATTCTCTAGATACCCCTTAGCACGTAAAGGAATATTATTTGGGGGTCCAGCCATGGAGAAGAGTTTAGACACGAGGAGAAGATAAGGAACACACCCATTATCAAGAAATCACATTAGGATTCTCTTTTTAACCTGTTCCTTAAAACACTAGTGCTTAGGAAATCTATTGGAGGCAGAAGCAGTCAAGGGTAGCTTAGGGTTAGGGTTAGGGTTAGGGTATGGCTTAGGGTACGGGTTCGGGGAGGGGTTCGGGGAGGGCGTAGGCTATGGGTTAGTGTTAGGGTTAGGGCTAGTGTTAGGGTTAGGGCTCGGTTTAGGGTACAGGTTAGGATTAGGGTACGCGTTAGGGTTAGGGTAGGGGTTAGGGTTAGTGTACGCGTTAGGGTGAGGGTAGTTATTAAACCTATCCCACTCTCTAGATACCCCTTAGCACGTACAGGAATATTATTGGGGGTCCAGCAATGGAGAAGAGTTTAGACACTAGGAGAAGATAAGGAACACACCCATTATCAAGAAATCACATTAGGATTCTCTTTTTAACCTGTTCCTTAAAACACTAGTGCTTAGGAAATCTCTTGGAGGCAGAAGCAGTCAAGGGTAGCTTAGGGTTAGGTTTAGGGTTAGGGTGAGGGTTAGGGTACGGCTTAGGGTACGGGTTCGGGGAGGGGTTCGGGTAGGGCGTAGGGTATGGGTTAGGGTTAGGGTTAGGGCTCGGTTTAGGGTACAGGTTAGGATTAGGGTACGCGTTAGGTTTAGGGTAGGGGTTAGGGTTAGGGTACGCGTTAGGGTGAGGGAAGTTATTAAACCTATCCCACTCTCTAGATACCCCTTAGCACGTAAAGGAATATTATTTGGGGGTCCAGCCATGGAGAAGAGTTTAGACACGAGGAGAAGATAAGGAACACACCCATTATCACGAAATCACATTAGGATTCTCTTTTTAACCTGTTCCTTAAAACACTAGTGCTTAGGAAATCTATTGGAGGCAGAAGCAGTCAAGGGTAGCTTAGGGTTAGGGTGAGGGTTAGGGTACGGCTTAGGGTACAGGTTCGGGGAGGGGTTCGGGTAGGCCGTAGGGTATGGGTTAGGGTTAGGGTTAGGGTTATTGTTAGGGTTAGGGCTCGGTTTAGGGTACGGGTTAGGATTAGGGTACGCGTTAGTGTTAGGGTAGTGGTTAGAGTTAGGGTACGCTTTAGGGTGAGGGTAGTTATTAAACCTATCCCACTCTCTAGATACCCCTTAGCACGTAAAGGAATATTATTTGGGGGTCCAGCCATGGAGAAGAGTTTAGACACTAGGAGAAGATAAGGAACACACCCATTATCAAGAAATCACCATATGATTCTCTTTTTAAACTGTTCCTTAAAACACTAGTGCTTAGGAAATCTATTGGAGGCAGAAGCAGTCAAGGGTAGCTTAGGGTTAGGGTTAGGGTTAGGGTGAGGGTTAGGGTGCGGCTTAGGGTACGGGTTCGGGGACGGGTTCGGGTAGGGCGTAGGGTATGGGTTAAGGTTAGGGTTAGGGCTCGGTTTAGGGTACAGGTTAGGATTAGGGTACGCGTTAGGGTTAGGGTAGGGGTTAGGGTTAGGGTACGCGTTAGGGTGAGGGTAGTTATTAAACCTATCCCACTCTCTAGATACCCCTTAGCACGTAAAGGAATATTATTTGGGGGTCCAGCCATGGAGAAGAGTTTAGACACGAGGAGAAGATAAGGAACACACCCATTATCAAGAAATCACATTAGGATTCTCTTTTTAACCTGTTCCTTAAAACAATAGTGCTTAGGAAATCTATTGGAGGCAGAAGCAGTCAAGGGTAGCTTAGGGTTAGGGTTAGGGTTAGGGTATGGCTTAGGGTACGGGTTCGGGGAGGGGTTCGGGTAGGGCGTAGGCTATGGGTTAGGGTTAGGGTTAGGGTTAGTGTTAGGGTTAGGGCTCGGTTTAGGGTACGGGTTAGGATTAGTGTATGCGTTAGGGTTAGGGTAGGGGTTAGGGTTAGGGTACGCGATAGAGTGAGGTTAGTTATTAAACCTATCCCACTCTCTAGATACCCCTTAGCACGTAAAGGAATATTATTTGGGGGTCCAGCCATGGAGAAGAGTTTAGACACGAGGAGAAGATAAGGAACACACCCATTATCAAGAAATCACATTAGGATTCTCTTTTTAACATGTTCCTTAAAACACTAGTGCTTAGGAAATCTATTGGAGGCAGAAGCCGTCAAGGGTAGCTTAGGGTTAGGGTTAGGGTTAGGGTGAGGGTTAGGGTACGGCTTAGGGTACGGGTTCGGGGAGGGGTTCGGGTAGGGCGTAGGGTATGGGTAAGGGTTAGGGTTAGGGTTAGTGTTAGGGTTAGGGCTCGGTTTAGGGTACGGGTTAGGATTAGGGTACTCGTTAGGGTTAGGGTAGCGGTTAGGGTTAGGGTACGCGTTAGGGTGAGGGTAGTTATTAAACCTATCACACTCTCTAGATACCCCTTAGCACGTAAAGGAATATTATTTGGGGGTCCAGCCATGGAGAAGAGTTTAGACACTAGGAGAAGATAAGGAACACACCCATTATCACGAAATCACATTAGGATTCTCTTTTTAACCTGTTCCTTAAAACACTAGTGCTTAGGAAATCTATTGGAGGCAGAAGCAGTCAAGGGTAGCTTAGGGTTAGGGTTAGGGTTAGGGTGAGGGTTAGGGTACGGCTTAGGGTACGGGTTCGGGGAGGGGTTCGGGTAGGGCGTAGGGTATGGGTTAGGGTTAGGGTTAGGGCTAGTGTTAGGGTTAGGGCTCGGTGTAGGTTACGGGTTAGGATTAGGGTACGCGTTAGGGTTAGGGTAGGGGTTAGGGTTAGGGTACGCGTTAGGGTGAGGGTAGTTATTAAACCTATCCCACTCTCTAGATACCCCTTAGCACGTAAAGGAATATTATTTGGGGGTCCAGCCATGGAGAAGAGTTTAGACACGAGGAGAAGATAAGGAACACACCCATTATCAAAAAATCACATTAGGATTCTCTTTTTAATCTGTTCCTTAAAACACTAGTGCTTAGGAAATCTATTGGAGGCAGAAGCCGTCAAGGGTAGCTTAGGGCTAGGGTTAGGGTTAGGGTGAGGGTTAGGGTACGGTTTAGGGTACGGGTTCAGGGAGGGGTTCGGGTAGGGCGTAGGGTATGGGTTAGTGTTAGGGTTAGAGTTAGTGTTAGGGTTAGGGCTCGGTTTAGGGTACGGGTTAGGATTAGGGTACGCGCTAGGGTTAGGGTAGGGGTTAGGGTTAGGGTACGCGTTAGGGTGAGGGTAGTTATTAAACCTATCACACTCTCTAGATACCCCTTAGCACATAAAGGAATATTATTTGGGGGTCCAGCCATGGAGAAGAGTTTAGACACGAGGAGAAGACAAGGAACACACCCATTATCAAGAAATCACATTAGGATTCTCTTTTTAACATGTTCCTTAAAACACTAGTGCTTAGGAAATCTCTTGGAGGCAGAAGCAGTCAAGGGTAGCTTAGGGTTAGGGTTAGGGTTAGGTTGAGGGTTAGGGTACGGCTTAGGGTACGGGTTCGTGGACGGGTTCGGGTAGGGCGTAGGGTATGGGTTAGGGTTAGGGTTAGGGCTCGGTTTAGGGTACAGGTTAGGATTAGGGTACGCGTTAGGGTTAGGGTAGGGATTAGGGTTAGGGTACGCGTTAGGGTGAGGGTAGTTATTAAACCTATCCCACTCTCTAGATACCCCTTAGCACGTAAAGGAATATTATTTGGGGGTCCAGCCATGGAGAAGAGTTTAGACACGAGGAGAAGATAAGGAACACACCCATTATCAAGAAATCACATTAGGATTCCCTTTTTAACCTGTTCCTTAAAACACTAGTGCTTAGGAAATCTATTGGAGGCAGAAGCAGTCAAGGGTAGCTTAGGGTTAGGGTTAGGGTTAGGGTATGGCTTAGTGTACGGGTTCGGGGAGGGGTTCGGGTAGGGCGTAGGCTATGGGTTAGGGTTAGGGTTAGGGTTAGTGTTAGGGTTAGGGCTCGGTTTAGGGTACGGGTTAGGATTAGTGTATGCGTTAGGGTTAGGGTAGGGGTTAGGGTTAGGGTACGCGTTAGGGTGAGGGTAGTTATTAAACCTATCCCACTCTCTAGATACCCCTTAGCACGTAAAGGAATATTATTTGGGGGTCCAGCCATGGAGAAGAGTTTAGACACAAGGAGAAGATAAGGAACACACCCATTATCACGAAATCACATTAGGATTCTCTTTTTAACCTGTTCCTTAAAACACTAGTGCTTAGGAAATCTATTGGAGGCAGAAGCAGTCAAGGGTAGCTTAGGGTTAGGGTTAGGGTTAGGGTGAGGTTTAGGGTACGGCTTAGGGTACGGGTTCGGGGAGGGGTTCGGGTAGGGCGTAGGGTATGGGTTAGGGTTAGGGTTAGGGCTAGTGTTAGGGTTAGGGCTCGGTTTAGGGTACGGGTTAGGATTAGGGTACGCGTTAGGGTTAGGGTAGGGGTTAGGGTTAGGGTACGCGTTAGGGTGAGGGTAGTTATTAAACCTATCCCACTCTCTAGATACCCCTTAGCACGTAAAGGAATATTATTTGGGGGTCCAGCCATGGAGAAGAGTTTAGACACGAGGAGAAGATAAGGAACACACCCATTATCAAGAAATCACATTAGGATTCTCTTTTTAACCTGTTCCTTAAAACACTAGTGCTTAGGAAATCTATTGGAGGCAGAAGCAGTCAAGGGTAGCTTAGGGTTAGGGTTAGGGTTAGGGTATGGCTTAGGGTACGGGTTCGGGGAGGGGTTCGGTTAGGGCGTAGGCTATGGGTTAGGGTTAGGGTTAGGGTTAGTGTTAGGGTTAGGGCTCGGTTTAGGGTACGGGTTAGGATTAGTGTATGCGTTAGGGTTAGGGTAGGGGTTAGGGTTAGGGTACGCGTAAGGGTGAGGGTAGTTATTAAACCTATCCCACTCTCTAGATACCCCTTAGCACGTAAAGGAATATTATTTGGGGGTCCAGCCATGGAGAAGAGTTTAGACACAAGGAGAAGATAAGGAACACACCCATTATCAAGAAATCACATTAGGATTCTCTTTTTAACATGTTCCTTAAAACACTAGTGCTTAGGAAATCTATTGGAGGCAGAAGCCGTCAAGGGTAGCTTAGGGTTAGGGTTAGGGTTAGGGTGAGGGTTAGGGTACGGCTTAGGGTACGGTTTCGGGGAGGGGTTCGGGTAGGGCGTAGGGTATGGGTTAGGGTTAGGGTTAGGGTTAGTGTTAGGGTTAGGGCTCGGTTTAGGGTACGGGTTAGGATTAGGGTACTCGTTAGGGTTAGGGTAGCGGTTAGGGTTAGGGTACGCGTTAGGGTGAGGGTAGTTATTAAACCTATCACACTCTCTAGATACCCCTTAGCACGTAAAGGAATATTATTTGGGGGTCCAGCCATGGAGAAGAGTTTAGACACGAGGAGAAGATAAGGAACACACCCATTATCAAGAAATCACATTAGGATTCTCTTTTTAACCTGTTCCTTAAAACACTAGTGCTTAGGAAATCTATTGGAGGCAGAAGCAGTCAAGGGTAGCTTAGGGTTAGGGTTAGGGTTAGGGTATGGCTTAGGGTACGGGTTCGGGGAGGGGTTCGGGTAGGGCGTAGGCTATGGGTTAGTGTTAGGGTTAGGGCTAGTGTTAGGGTTAGGGCTCGGTTTAGGGTACAGGTTAGGATTAGGGTACGCGTTAGGGTTAGGGTAGGGGTTAGGGTTAGTGTACGCGTTAGGGTGAGGGTAGTTATTAAACCTATCCCACTCTCTAGATACCCCTTAGCACGTACAGGAATATTATTGGGGGTCCAGCCATGGAGAAGAGTTTAGACACTAGGAGAAGTTAAGGAACACACCCATTATCAAGAAATCACATTAGGATTCTCTTTTTAACCTGTTCCTTAAAACACTAGTGCTTAGGAAATCTCTTGGAGGCAGAAGCAGTCAAGGGTAGCTTAGGGTTAGGGTTAGGGTTAGGGTGAGCGTTAGGGTACGGCTTAGGGTACAGGTTCGGGGAGGGGTTCGGGTAGGCCGTAGGGTATGGGTTAGGGTTAGGGTTAGGGTTATTGTTAGGGTTAGGGCTCGGTTTAGGGTACGGGTTAGGATTAGGGTACGCGTTAGTGTTAGGGTAGTGGTTAGAGTTAGGGTACGCTTTAGGGTGAGGGTAGTTATTAAACCTATCCCACTCTCTAGATACCCCTTAGCACGTAAAGGAATATTATTTGGGGGTCCAGCCATGGAGAAGAGTTTAGACACTAGGAGAAGATAAGGAACACACCCATTATCAAGAAATCACCATATGATTCTCTTTTTAAACTGTTCCTTAAAACACTAGTGCTTAGGAAATCTATTGGAGGCAGAAGCAGTCAAGGGTAGCTTAGGGTTAGGGTTAGGGTTAGGGTGAGGGTTAGGGTACGGCTTAGGGTACGGGTTCGGGGACGGGTTCGGGTAGGGCGTAGGGTATGGGTTAGGGTTAGGGTTAGGGCTCGGTTTAGGGTACAGGTTAGGATTAGGGTACGCGTTAGGGTTAGGGTAGGGGTTAGGGTTAGGGTACGCGTTTGGGTGAGGGTAGTTATTAAACCTATCCCACTCTCTAGATACCCCTTAGCACGTAAAGGAATATTATTTGGGGGTCCAGCCATGGAGAAGAGTTTAGACACGAGGAGAAGATAAGGAACACACCCATTATCAAGAAATCACATTAGGATTCTCTTTTTAACCTGTTCCTTAAAACACTAGTGCTTAGGAAATCTATTGGAGGCAGAAGCAGTCAAGGGTAGCTTAGGGTTAGGGTTAGGGTTAGGGTATGGCTTAGGGTACGGGTTCGGGGAGGGGTTCGGGTAGGGCGTAGGCTATGGGTTAGGGTTAGGGTTAGGGTTAGTGTTAGGGTTAGGGCTCGGTTTAGGGTACGGGTTAGGATTAGTGTATGCGTTAGGGTTAGGGTAGGGGTTAGGGTTAGGGTACGCGTTAGGGTGAGGGTAGTTATTAAACCTATCCCACTCTCTAGATACCCCTTAGCACGTAAAGGAATATTATTTGGGGGTCCAGCCATGGAGAAGAGTTTAGACACAAGGAGAAGATATGGAACACACCCATTATCAAGAAATCACCATATGATTCTCTTTTTAAACTGTTCCTTAAAACACTAGTGCTTAGTAAATCTATTGGAGGCAGAAGCAGTCAAGGGTAGCTTAGAGTTAGGGTTAGGGTTAGGGTGAGGGTTAGGGTACGGCTTAGGGTACGGGTTCGGGGACGGGTTCGGGTAGGGCGTAGGGTATGGGTTAGGGTTAGGGTTAGGGCTCGGTTTAGGGTACAGGTTAGGATTAGGGTACGCGTTAGGGTTAGGGTAGGGGATAGGGTTAGGGTACGCGTTTGGGTGAGGGTAGTTATTAAACCTATCCCACTCTCTAGATACCCCTTAGCACGTAAAGGAATATTATTTGGGGGTCCAGCCATGGAGAAGAGTTTAGACACGAGGAGAAGATAAGGAACACACCCATTATCAAGAAATCACATTAGGATTCTCTTTTTAACCTGTTCCTTAAAACACTAGTGCTTAGGAAATCTATTGGAGGCAGAAGCAGTCAAGGGTAGCTTAGGGTTAGGGTTAGGGTTAGGGTATGGCTTAGGGTACGGGTTCGGGGAGGGGTTCGGGTAGGGCGTAGGCTATGGGTTAGGGTTAGGGTTAGGGTTAGTGTTAGGGTTAGGGCTCGGTTTAGGGTACGGGTTAGGATTAGTGTATGCGTTAGGGTTAGGGTAGGGGTTAGGGTTAGGGTACGCGTTAGGGTGAGGGTAGTTATTAAACCTATCCCACTCTCTAGATACCCCTTAGCACGTAAAGGAATATTATTTGGGGGTCCAGCCATGGAGAAGAGTTTAGACACAAGGAGAAGATAAGGAACACACCCATTATCAAGAAATCACATTAGGATTCTCTTTTTAACCTGTTCCTTAAAACACTAGTGCTTAGGAAATCTCTTGGAGGCAGAAGCATTCAAGGGTAGCTTAGGGTTAGGGTTAGGGTTAGGGTGAGGGTTAGGGTACGGCTTAGGGTACGGGTTCGGGGAGGGGTTCGGTTAGGGCGTAGGGTATGGGTTAGGGTTAGGGTTAGGGCTTGGTTTAGGGTACAGGTTAGGATTAGGGTACGCATTAGGTTTAGGGTAGGGGTTAGGGTTAGGGTACGCGTTAGGGTGAGGGTAGTTATTAAACCTATCCCACTCTCTAGATACCCCTTAGCACGTAAAGGAATATTATTTGGGGGTCCAGCCATGGAGAAGAGTTTAGACACGAGGAGAAGATAAGGAACACACCCATTATCACGAAATCACATTAGGATTCTCTTTTTAACCTGTTCCTTAAAACACTAGTGCTTAGGAAATCTATTGGAGGCAGAAGCAGTCAAGGGTAGCTTAGGGTTAGGGTTAGGGTTAGGGTGAGGGTTAGGGTACGGCTTAGGGTACAGGTTCGGGGAGGGGTTCGGGTAGGCCGTAGGGTATGGGTTAGGGTTAGGGTTAGGGTTATTGTTAGGGTTAGGGCTCGGTTTAGGGTACGGGTTAGGATTAGGGTACGCGTTAGTGTTAGGGTAGTGGTTAGAGTTAGGGTACGCTTTAGGGTGAGGGTAGTTATTAAACCTATCCCACTCTCTAGATACCCCTTAGCACGTAAAGGAATATTATTTGGGGGTCCAGCCATGGAGAAGAGTTTAGACACTAGGAGAAGATAAGGAACACACCCATTATCAAGAAATCACCATATGATTCTCTTTTTAAACTGTTCCTTAAAACACTAGTGCTTAGGAAATCTATTGGAGGCAGAAGCAGTCAAGGGTAGCTTAGGGTTAGGGTTAGGGTTAGGGTGAGGGTTAGGGTACGGCTTAGGGTACGGGTTCGGGGACGGGTTCGGGTAGGGCGTAGGGTATGGGTTAGGGTTAGGGTTAGGGCTCGGTTTAGGGTACAGGTTAGGATTAGGGTACGCGTTAGGGTTAGGGTAGGGGTTAGGGTTAGGGTACGCGTTTGGGTGAGGGTAGTTATTAAACCTATCCCACTCTCTAGATACCCCTTAGCACGTAAAGGAATATTATTTGGGGGTCCAGCCATGGAGAAGAGTTTAGACACGAGGAGAAGATAAGGAACACACCCATTATCAAGAAATCACATTAGGATTCTCTTTTTAACCTGTTCCTTAAAACACTAGTGCTTAGGAAATCTATTGGAGGCAGAAGCAGTCAAGGGTAGCTTAGGGTTAGGGTTAGGGTTAGGGTATGGCTTAGGGTACGGGTTCGGGGAGGGGTTCGGGTAGGGCGTAGGCTATGGGTTAGGGTTAGGGTTAGGGTTAGTGTTAGGGTTAGGGCTCGGTTTAGGGTACGGGTTAGGATTAGTGTATGCGTTAGGGTTAGGGTAGGGGTTAGGGTTAGGGTACGCGTTAGGGTGAGGGTAGTTATTAAACCTATCCCACTCTCTAGATACCCCTTAGCACGTAAAGGAATATTATTTGGGGGTCCAGCCATGGAGAAGAGTTTAGACACAAGGAGAAGATATGGAACACACCCATTATCAAGAAATCACATTAGGATTCTCTTTTTAACATGTTCCTTAAAACACTAGTGCTTAGGAAATCTATTGGAGGCAGAAGCCGTCAAGGGTAGCTTAGGGTTAGGGTTAGGGTTAGGGTGAGGGTTAGGGTACGGCTTAGGGTACGGGTTCGGGGAGGGGTTCGGGTAGGGCGTAGGGTATGGGTTAGGGTTAGGGTTAGGGTTAGTGTTAGGGTTAGGGCTCGGTTTAGGGTACGGGTTAGGATTAGGGTACTCGTTAGGGTTAGGGTAGCGGTTAGGGTTAGGGTACGCGTTAGGGTGAGGGTAGTTATTAAACCTATCACACTCTCTAGATACCCCTTAGCACGTAAAGGAATATTATTTGGGGGTCCAGCCATGGAGAAGAGTTTAGACACTAGGAGAAGATAAGGAACACACCCATTATCACGAAATCACATTAGGATTCTCTTTTTAACCTGTTCCTTAAAACACTAGTGCTTAGGAAATCTATTGGAGGCAGAAGCAGTCAAGGGTAGCTTAGGGTTAGGGTTAGGGTTAGGGTGAGGGTTAGGGTACGGCTTAGGGTACGGGTTCGGGGAGGGGTTCGGGTAGGGCGTAGGGTATGGGTTAGGGTTAGGGTTAGGGCTAGTGTTAGGGTTAGGGCTCGGTGTAGGGTACGGGTTAGGATTAGGGTACGCGTTAGGGTTAGGGTAGGGGTTAGGGTTAGGGTACGCGTTAGGGTGAGGGTAGTTATTAAACCTATCCCACTCTCTAGATACCCCTTAGCACGTAAAGGAATATTATTTGGGGGTCCAGCCATGGAGAAGAGTTTAGACACGAGGAGAAGATAAGGAACACACCCATTATCAAAAAATCACATTAGGATTCTCTTTTTAATCTGTTCCTTAAAACACTAGTGCTTAGGAAATCTATTGGAGGCAGAAGCCGTCAAGGGTAGCTTAGGGCTAGGGTTAGGCTTAGGGTGAGGGTTAGGGTACGGTTTAGGGTACGGGTTCAGGGAGGGGTTCGGGTAGGGCGTAGGGTATGGGTTAGGGTTAGGGTTAGAGTTAGTGTTAGGGTTAGGGCTCGGTTTAGGGTACGGGTTAGGATTAGGGTACGCGCTAGGGTTAGGGTAGGGGTTAGGGTTAGGGTACGCGTTAGGGTGAGGGTAGTTATTAAACCTATCACACTCTCTAGATACCCCTTAGCACATAAAGGAATATTATTTGGGGGTCCAGGCATGGAGAAGAGTTTAGACACGAGGAGAAGACAAGGAACACACCCATTATCAAGAAATCACATTAGGATTCTCTTTTTAACATGTTCCTTAAAACACTAGTGCTTAGGAAATCTCTTGGAGGCAGAAGCAGTCAAGGGTAGCTTAGGGTTAGGGTTAGGGTTAGGGTGAGGGTTAGGGTACGGCTTAGGGTACGGGTTCGGGGACGGGTTCGGGTAGGGCGTAGGGTATGGGTTAGGGTTAGGGTTAGGGCTCGGTTTAGGGTACAGGTTAGGATTAGGGTACGCGTTAGGGTTAGGGTAGGGGTTAGGGTTAGGGTACGCGTTAGGGTGAGGGTAGTTATTAAACCTATCCCACTCTCTAGATACCCCTTAGCACGTAAAGGAATATTATTTGGGGGTCCAGCCATGGAGAAGAGTTTAGACACGAGGAGAAGATAAGGAACACACCCATTATCAAGAAATCACATTAGGATTCCCTTTTTAACCTGTTCCTTAAAACACTAGTGCTTAGGAAATCTATTGGAGGCAGAAGCAGTCAAGGGTAGCTTAGGGTTAGGGTTAGGGTTAGGGTATGGCTTAGTGTACGGGTTCGGGGAGGGGTTCGGGTAGGGCGTAGGCTATGGGTTAGGGTTAGGGTTAGGGTTAGTGTTAGGGTTAGGGCTCGGTTTAGGGTACGGGTTAGGATTAGTGTATGCGTTAGGGTTAGGGTAGGGGTTAGGGTTAGGGTACGCGTTAGGGTGAGGGTAGTTATTAAACCTATCCCACTCTCTAGATACCCCTTAGCACGTAAAGGAATATTATTTGGGGGTCCAGCCATGGAGAAGAGTTTAGACACAAGGAGAAGATAAGGAACACACCCATTATCACGAAATCACATTAGGATTCTCTTTTTAACCTGTTCCTTAAAACACTAGTGCTTAGGAAATCTATTGGAGGCAGAAGCAGTCAAGGGTAGCTTAGGGTTAGGGTTAGGGTTAGGGTGAGGTTTAGGGTACGGCTTAGGGTACGGGTTCGGGGAGGGGTTCGGGTAGGGCGTAGGGTATGGGTTAGGGTTAGGGTTAGGGCTAGTGTTAGGGTTAGGGCTCGGTTTAGGGTACGGGTTAGGATTAGGGTACGCGTTAGGGTTAGGGTAGGGGTTAGGGTTAGGGTACGCGTTAGGGTGAGGGTAGTTATTAAACCTATCCCACTCTCTAGATACCCCTTAGCACGTAATGGAATATTATTTGGGGGTCCAGCCATGGAGAAGAGTTTAGACACGACGAGAAGATAAGGAACACACCCATTATCAAGAAATCACATTAGGATTCTCTTTTTAACCTGTTCCTTAAAACACTAGTGCTTAGGAAATCTATTGGAGGCAGAAGCAGTCAAGGGTAGCTTAGGGTTAGGGTTAGGGTTAGGGTATGGCTTAGGGTACGGGTTCGGGGAGGGGTTCGGGTAGGGCGTAGGCTATGGGTTAGGGTTAGGGTTAGGGTTAGTGTTAGGGTTAGGGCTCGGTTTAGGCTACGGGTTAGGATTAGTGTATGCGTTAGGGTTAGGGTAGGGGTTAGGGTTAGGGTACGCGTTAGGGTGAGGGTAGTTATTAAACCTATCCCACTCTCTAGATACCCCTTAGCACGTAAAGGAATATTATTTGGGGGTCCAGCCATGGAGAAGAGTTTAGACACAAGGAGAAGATAAGGAACACACCCATTATCAAGAAATCACATTAGGATTCTCTTTTTAACATGTTCCTTAAAACACTAGTGCTTAGTTAATCTATTGGAGGCAGAAGCCGTCAAGGGTAGCTTAGGGTTAGGGTTAGGGTTAGGGTGAGGGTTAGGGTACGGCTTAGGGTACGGGTTCGGGGAGGGGTTCGTGTAGGGCGTAGGGTATGGGTTAGGGTTAGGGTTAGGGTTAGTGTTAGGGTTAGGGCTCGGTTTAGGGTACGGGTTAGGATTAGGGTACTCGTTAGGGTTAGGGTAGCGGTTAGGGTTAGGGTACGCGTTAGGGTGAGGGTAGTTATTAAACCTATCACACTCTCTAGATACCCCTTAGCACGTAAAGGAATATTATTTGGGGGTCCAGCCATGGAGAAGAGTTTAGACACTAGGAGAAGATAAGGAACACACCCATTATCACGAAATCACATTAGGATTCTCTTTTTAACCTCTTCCTTAAAATACTAGTGCTTAGGAAATCTATTGGAGGCAGAAGCAGTCAAGGGTAGCTTAGGGTTAGGGTTAGGGTTAGGGTGAGGGTTAGGGTACGGTTTAGGGTACGGGTTCAGGGAGGGGTTCGGGTAGGGCGTAGGGTATGGGTTAGGGTTAGGGTTAGAGTTAGTGTTAGGGTTAGGGCTCGGTTTAGGGTACGGGTTAGGATTAGGGTACGCGCTAGGGTTAGGGTAGGGGTTAGGGTTAGGGTACGCGTTAGGGTGAGGGTAGTTATTAAACCTATCACACTCTCTAGATACCCCTTAGCACATAAAGGAATATTATTTGGGGGTCCAGCCATGGAGAAGAGTTTAGACACGAGGACAAGACTAGGAACACACCCATTATCAAGAAATCACATTAGGATTCTCTTTTTAACATGTTCCTTAAAACACTAG